>NC_040905.2:52917897-53222993 GCF_004126475.2 Phyllostomus discolor
TCAATGCTTAAATAGAATGTCGTGTGTGGTACAAAGACATGGACCCGAGGTCCACAGAAATGTGCTCATATGCCAACCACACCGAGTATGAGGATGTACAACCTTGCACCATTCATTAATTTCTTTACAGTTCAGTTTCACCTCCTTGAAGTTGATCTCATGACAGCTGCTAGTACATTCTAACAGCCCAGGTTCTCTACAATGGTTTATGTTCCTCATCTGTAAAAGTTTTCTTACTAGCTGTCTACCCGGGTTTGTCTTGGGAGACTGTATTCTTATGGCTATTAAATGATGGCACTGTCCCCTCTTCACTTGTGAGGAGTATATTTTTTCTATCACTTTTACAAACCATGGCTGTCAGCATTGAAATGTGGATAAGAATTTAAGGCCTGACATTCTAGCTTCATTACAGATCATTTTTGTTAATTTGTAAAAATTACTTAAAATTTGTGTTTTGGTGATCTTTTCTGTAAAGGAGAAAAATCTAAGTATTTCTCCCCTAACTCTAAGGTCATAGTGAGAGACAAATGGTTAATTTCTGTTAAGTTCTTACAATACTGGCAGGCACAGAGTAAGTGTTCAGCAAATGGCCATTAACATCATTAACCACTACTTTCTGTCATCTACATAAGGGACTTGATAAACTTTCTGAACAATATATTACTTTTTCTTATCAGTTTATTCTCATTCAATTCTATTTCTTTACTATGATCAACCGAATTCAAACAAGACTTTTAAGAGTTTTAATATTTTATACATAGGCTACACTCTAACTCAATTTAAATTGGAATTTTTTAAAAAAAATATTTCATTTATTTACTTTTAGAGAGAGGGTAAAGGGGTAAGAAATAGTGGAAAAGAAATATCAATGTGTGGTTGTCTCTCATGTGGCCCCCACTGGGGACCTGGCCTGCAACCCAGGCATGTGCTCTGACTGGAAATCGAACCGGCTACCATTTGGGTTCATAGCCCATGTTCAACACACTGAGCTACACCAGCCAGGGCTAAAGTAGAAAATATTGACTACAAATAGAGGAGAATGGCATATATACTCACATCATTTCATTTTAAACACATTATTCATTGGCCTTTGAATGCTTTTGCAACACACATTCCCTTTTAGTAATGAGCAGCTCACTCTAAAGCATTTTAGGTCTTACTTAAATATGACTCTTGTTTTCATCTCATAAATTTCAAGAAAGTGCCATAATCCACTTGCAGATGGAAAACTGCAAAATGTCTAATCAGTGCTTAAAAATGTTAGCTATCAACATGATGTGTGGGCAACATCTGTGATCACAGTGTGGAAATGGCAAACACACACTTGGTCTCTTTCTGCTTGGGCAGTTGTGTACACATGCACACACTCGACTCCAGCTTGTTCTCCTCTGACTACGACAGCCAGAGGCCATCTCCCCCAGCTCTGCTAATAATGAACTGTAACCTCACATATGTCAAGTACTTTTTCAAGAAAACAGAGACGCATGACGATTGACATAATAAAACACACGTATCTATCACACGTGTGCCAAATTTTAGCATTTTATTTTGTTGCATTTTTAAAAAGAACCAAGGCATTAAAGCTACAGTAGTTAAGTCTGTGTCACTTCTTGATTAGACTCCCTTCTCTTTCTCATCCCACAGAGAAAACCACTAGTATAATTGTTATGTTTATACTTCTATAACAAATCTAGAGTTTTATTTTACTCTCTCAATTTTAAGTATGGTATTATACTGAAAATGTCACTCCACATTTTATTCTTAAAACTGTGTTTTTTTGCAATTCATCCATGTTTACCCCAAAATTCCAGTTCATACATTTTAACTGCTGTATAGTGTTCTATCATATACTGTAAATTATTCACCTGTTCTCTTATTGATGGATATTTGGAATATAAGTATTTCCTGTTTTGTTTTTGTTTGTTTCATTGTTTTTGCTTTACATTTTACTATGCCTCTCCTTATACATTGTGAGAAAATGTCTTTAGAATATATACCTAGAGGTAGAGTTACTGGGTCCAATAATATGCATTTACTAAACTATCACAAGTGGCCTCTACTTGCATGCCCATCGTCGGTGTGTGAGTTTCCTGCTCCACATTTTTGCCAACATTTAGTGCTGTCAGATCTTTTATTCTCTGCACAATTGATAGTTATAAATCATATCCTTTTATTGTTTTAGTTTTCACTTTCCTAACCACTGTTTTCTTCTACTTAAACTGAGGAAGCTGGCATCTATAGTTAAGTAACCAGTATTGATATATAATGACTGACTCTCCATTATGCATTTATTATTTTGTTTTGTATATTTTTAGAAAAACTAGTAAATATTGGTTATATTTGATCAATGAATTTGTTGTTGGGATTAACTAATCAAATGTCATGTGGAAAAGATAAAAGACTACAAATAAACTGTGTCCATTTCTCTCCCTCTCTCTCTCTCTCTTTCTTTCTTTCTTATCAATATGTCACTATAAAAGAAGATAAGTTGGTAAAACTCTATACTGGGCTGGTACGTTCAGTATTCATCTATAAGAGCAAATAAAGGACTGACTATAAATGTCCACTAAGCAAAGCTACAGTTTCTTTCCAATTATGCCATCTCATGTGGGTATTTAAGAAATGGCTGCAGATAACACAATAATGATAATATCATAGTTCTAGCCATTAAAATAATTATATGATCAGTTAACTATTCATGTGTATATTCTAAGAGTTAGAAACTGCTATAATTATGGTTGACTGGTCTATTTTTTAATTTTAGTTATATTTTATTGTTTATGCTATTACAGTTATCCTAATTTTGATTGTGTTCTTTTAAATACACTATTTTTCCACCCTAACTCCAATTCGGTTCATAAGAACAAACTAAGATTAGTCTGATTTTGCAGAACTATCTTTAAGAACTTCTGTTTTTAAAGCTAAGTATGACTCCAGGTTTTCCTTCAAAGGCCATTTTAAACTAAACCAGGTTGCAGCTTAAAATCCATCAAAAGTGTGTCATTTAATTTCAAAGAAAAATCTAGATTATTTACAATTAAACCCAAATTCCTGTTGACATGTTTGACCATATTGAACTAGTACTTGCAATTCACAAATCTTTTTCAGTATCTCATTAAGCAACATGGAGCATTACACTTTCAAGAAAACCATATACCTACATTCGTAGTTTTCTAGCGTGTACTTATATGTGTATTCCTAGATTATTTTTTCCTAAATCTCTGGCCATTTTCTTTTTATTTTCCCTATGCAAAATGGTTATCTCAATTCATATACCTCTATGGCACCACAAATTTATTATATTCAAAAGTAAGCACCTCTCTGATGACCCCTAAAACCTGGTTCTTCAGTGAAGAATATGACCACTCCATCCGGTTGCACAGGACAGAACCGTGTACAAGGGCTGTTTCTTCCCTCATCCTCAGCATAAAACCAATGATCACCAAGTACCTTTCACAATTTACCTCCTAAACCACTCAGAAGTCTACTTCTTTGTCTCCACCTCCACTTCCAATATCATCATTACACCTCTGCTGTTTTCACTCTTTGCCAAGAATCCCTATCTCCGCTCTTCAGTCTTCACCTCCTAACTGTGAGCTGATTTTTCCAAGTCTGAGCTGCCTTCCCTGTTCTCCTTCCAAACCCATTTCTGGTGAGAGAATCCCTTCAGAAACCCTATTGCATGTCTTCTATGGCATGGCTACCAAAGCCATGCACCAATTCTGTTTTCTGGTCCTTCCCCACTGGGCCACGGCATCTTTGCGGATGAAGACCTATCCTTCATTGCTTGATCACCAGCACGGAGAATTGTACACAGTGCCATTGTCACGTTCAAAAACTATTTGCCAAAAGAATTAATTAGGATAAACCTAATGTGGTAGACATTATTAAGAAAAGTAGTCTTAGGGTTACTTGGTTATTTGTCCTCTTTTATTACTTTTAAGTAAAAAATGTTTTCTGACTGATAAAACAATAATTATATTTTCTAGAAGCCTTTAAATAGTTTTATTCTAACATCCTAATTAAGACCAGTGCAATAAAAACAAGTCTTGAGAGATTCACACCAAAGAGCATAATTAGAAGTGGACACTAAAGTTTATTGCTTTAATGCCACCTTTGTTTCTAGCACAACAAAGAAAACGCTGTCCCCTTCCTGCCTGAAAGATCTATGTTTTTTTGATTTGTAGTTAACTATCAGTTACCATCCAGAAGACAATGGGGAAAAATCTATAAAAACTATTATTTTCAGTGACATTCTGTATACCAAAGAAAACACCATGATGGGTTGAAATTTAATTTAACAAACAAACCAAACAACTACCATGAGAAGTTGATAGCTACAAGAGTGTTTCTAAAGGCATGTGTAAATGAATCTGTGTTAAACAACACCATGATGAGAAATTACAGATAAACTATGTATATAAGTCTGTATAACAGTGAATTTTAACATTTTTTAATAAGCAGGCTCATTTTAAATGTCAAAAAATCATGAACTCTCATATAATCAGAACTGCAATTTAAAGGCTCATTAATTAAGAAAAAGCTTAATGACAAAATGCTACCATTAACCCAAATTTAAATGTTTTAATCCTAATAGTACCCACATATCTTCCAAAAATAGTAGTTTATATGTGTGAGTATAGGTGATGTGTGAACTACATTTATTTAGCCTTCAAATGCCACTTTGCCTACATGAAAGTCTGCTAATCTGAAGTTAATTGAGAGCTACCAACACCTCTTATATAAGAAGCATCATTAGTTAGAAAGCAGGGACCATGTCTCAGGGGTTTTTGCATCCCTCATGCCTGGTGCAATGTCTTACATGCAGAAGGTATTCAGGGCCAGCTGAATAAACTAAAACACTTTGCCTTTATAGTTTTAAAAAATTAATGTTCATATTACCTGAGTCAAAATGCATTCATAAAAGGACATTATAAGGAAAATCTCATGTTAGATTGAGGCTCCAGGTTGCTGAAATAAATTCTGCCTGTAGCTGCTAAGGTGTTTGAACCCACTTGGTATGCATTGCTGCACTTCCAACAATAGCCGCTGCTCTCGCCATGGATTTAATGAAGGGAGGTGATGGGCTGTGGAAGACCTCAGATAGAAGCCTTTATAGGAAAAGTGTCAGGGTGACTGTCCTGTCAGTGGTATGAGGGATCCAATGGCACTGATTAATTTCAGTGACAGTACTTTATATGGAAATGGGAGACACACAGAGATCAAAATTGGAAATATATTATGCATGGAGTTCTTTTTACCTGTTTGAACATAATTTGTGGCAGCCTGAATCTTAACCTATATTAATTCCATGGGAATTTTTTCCATGGGTTTACCTAAGATGAAACTCTTGGCTTGTATCTTCAAATTATTGTTTTAGCTTTAGGCTTACTGTGAACTCCATAGTCAGACTGCATAAATATTCTTGAGCTTTGCTTTGTGCATCAAGCTCTCCTGAGACTTGCACAGGCAGTGGATTGCAGATTCAGATACTGAAAATGTTTTTTAATTCTGTGAAATCATGTATTTTCCCCAAAACTGATGTGTGTTTTAGGTTTTGCATTCCTTCCATTCTGTGTCCAGAGAGAAGGGATAGTGAGGAGTACTAGTATGTGCCTGATTTCAAAGAAATAGTCATAGACACCCCATGAGAGAACAAGAGATTTATTAATGGAAAGTGGAATAAATAAAATACTCTTTAACTACAAAAAGGATAATTCAACAATAAATCTTGCAGCATAGGCTGATATGTGGTGCTTAAGGTCTTACCAAGCCCCTATTGAAAGAATTCCACAGACAACCACACTATGAATCAAAATAATGTATTTATCATCCACTCTTTGTGTGCTTGCTTATTTTGATAAACTTAAGCCAGAAATCCACATTATATGTTTAGTTGGATTGTTTATATAAGGGACTCTTGCTAGCCTTTCTTGTATATTTTATAACTTACTAGGCTAAATGGGGCAACAGAATAAATAAAATAATGTAGAATTTATTAGTTCTTTTGAAGAAGTCAGATACAATACTTTCTCTATTCATGATTTTTTTTTCTCCTACCTTCATGAAATGGCCCCATGCTTCAGGTTTGAACCAATTAGGCTGATCCTCAGCCATCCAGCCTTCAGGGTTGCCATGCAGCATCCTCTGATGGTGCCTGCTCTCCCCACTAGAGCTTTATGCTGAACTTTGAGAACTCTCCCCACCCTTTAGACCCCTCATAGTGCCTCAGTCACATTAGTGCAAAAGGTTAGGAAGGATTGTAGGAATCCTACTTCATGGTTTACATAACATTTTATTGATGCTCTTCTGAAAACCACCCCCTACCTATAATCTCTGTGAGTAATCCTGGTAATGAGAGGGGAAGGCAGCCACCTAATAGGAAACACAGAGATTTTTTTGTTGGTGGTCATTTACATAACATTTGTTAAATTATATAATATGTGCATATATTTTATAAATTGTAGAATCCTATTGATTCAAGCCTGTGTTGATCAACTTGCCTTTCTACAAGATATGTATATATACATATACATATAAATTTATTTTCCTAAAAATGTGCTGTTTTGATCCTTTATACAAGAATGGGAGTTTAGTATATAACATGATATGGGAGATTATTTAAAAGGGAAACTTTTTATTAAGCATGTCAGATGTTGGCATTTGGCTTCTAAGGGTGCTGGTGTTTTCTGTGGGAGTATTGAGTTGAAAATGAAGAAAACTATTATTTCCTTTCAGATTCTGAATATTTGGCATATTAAATTTGGAGGTCAGGTGACCACCTAAATATTTGACAAATGATTTCTAATGCTGTTTGGAATTCATGTTGGATTTTTATATTAATCAAGAAAATTACACAAGATTAATGAACAATGAGGGTTAATATGCAAGAATTTCTGTGTCCTAGAGAGCCACAACCACAGGCCAGGTGTTGATATGGTCATATAGAGAAGAGTAGTGAATGCTTTGAAACTGAAGACATTGGTTAATGCAATCATCAATTCTTAGTCCTCATCTTACTGGCCCAGTCAGCAGCATTTGACAGAGTTGAGCACCATCTTCAATGTAGATGATTTTCTTCTCTTAGCTTCCCCTGATTTCCCTTCTACTCTCCTGGTCATTCCTTCTTTGCAAGCTCTACCTTCCCCCCCCCCCCCCCCACACACACACTTAATTTTAGAGTACTCCAGGGCTCAGTTCTTGAACTTCTTTTCTATTCTATTTATACTCTCCCTTTGTGATTTCACATAGTCTTCTGGATTTAAGTAGCACCTACAGACTGATGACTCAACATTTTCACCTCCAGCCTGTGCTCCCTTACACTCCAGGCCTCTAATTACAAACTCCCTTGGATGGCTAATGGGCATCTTAAATTTAATATGTCCAAACTCCTGATCATCCTCCGCAAGCCTACTTTCAGCGCTGTCTTTCTCGTCTCAGTTACTGTCAACTTCATTCTTCCCCTTGCTTAGGCCAAAAGCCTCAGAGGCTGGCATGACTCATTACTTTCTCTCATACCCACATCCTCATTGTCAGCAGTTCCTGTGGGCTCTAACTTCAAACCTCATCTAAAATTTGGGCACATCTCACCCTTTGACTGCCAACACTCAAGTTCAATTCACAATAATCTTTTGCCTGGATTAGTGCCATAACCTCCTAACTGGTTTCTTTACTTTACTCCTTCCCCGTTTAGGTATTTTATCACATGTCAGAGGAATGATTTGATTAAAACATTCAGATCATGTTACTCCTCTGCTCAAAACTCTCACTATGTAGATGATATTTGGACACTTGAACATGAAGTATAACTTGGCCTTGACCTGTTGAAATGCACTCTGGCATCAACCTGATAAGAGTAGATCAGTGCCTACTAAACCAATTCTAATACTCAATTCCAATGTAGGGGTGTGTTAAGAGAGAAGTAGCATCCCCACACCAACAAGCAATGCTCAGATAGCAGCTGAATGTCCCATAGTTCAATCCAATTCTGACACTATCTACCCTGAGATAGCTTCAGATCCTGCAGGTTAATGGGTCAGTCCTACCAGACTGTCCCCCTGACACATACGTCAGAGGATAGTCACAAGTCCAGGTTGTCACTTGTGCTTCATACTGACTGGCCATAGATAAGAGGTTCCAGTGACTTCCTTGGGTTTAATTTGCTAGAGGGGTTCACAGAACTCAGAGAAACATTTTACCTACTACTTTATCAGTGTATTATAAAATGACATAACTCAGAAACAGCCAGATGGAAGAGATTTAGAGGGCAAAGTATGGAGAAAGGACCAGGAGTTTCCATGCCCTCTCTAAATGCATCACTGTCCTCACACCTCCCCACATTAACCAACCTAGAAGCTCTCTGAACCCTCTTGGGTTTTCACATCGGCATGACTTCTTTAATCATTGGCCAGTGGAGATTTATTCAATCTCCATTCCCTTTCCCCTCCTTGTAGGCCTGGGAATGAGATGAAAGTTCTAACCCTCTAACCACATGGTTGGTTCCCCTGGCCACAAGCCCCACTCTTCAGGTTACCTGGAGTCTTCTTTTTTTTTTTTTTTTTTTTTGTGTGTTTTATTTTTTTTTTTATTTTTTTTTTTTAGACTTTTTTTTTTTTTATTTCAATCATTGTTCAAGTACAGTTTTCTGCCCCCTACTCCCGTTTCAGCCCCTCCACCCAACCCTCCTCCCTTCCCCCCATTACCCCCCACCCTTAGTTTTTGTCCATGTGTCCTCCAAATTTGTTCCTGTAATCCCTACCCATTCCCCCCTGAAATTCCCTCTTCTCTCCCCTCTGGCCACTGTCAGACTATCCCCTATTTCAGTGTCTTTGGTTATATTTTGCTAGTTTTTTGTTTTGTTTTGTTTTGTTGTTTAGATTCCTGTTAAAGGTGATATCATGTGGTATTTGTCTTTCACTGCCTGGCTTGTTTCACTTAGCATAATGCTTTCCAGCTCCATCCATGCTGTTGCAAAGGGTATGAGCTCCTTCTTTCTTTCTGCTGTATAGAATTCCATTGTGTAAATGTACCATAGTTTTTTGATCCATTCATTTACTGATGGGCATCTAGGTTGCTTCCAGCACCTAGCTATTGTAAATTGTGCTGCTATGAACATCGGGGTGCAAAGGTTCTTTTGTATTGGTGTTTTAGTGTTCTTAGGATAGAGTCCCAGCAATGGAATTGCTGGGTCAAAAGGCAGATCCATTTTTAGTTTTCTGAGGAAGTTCCAGACTGCTTTCCATAATGGTTGTACCAGTCTGCAGTCCCACCAACAGTGCACTAGGGACCCCGTTTCTCCACATCCTCTCCAACACTTGTTATTTGTTGCTTTGTTTATGATGGCCATTCTGACTGGTGTGAAGTGGTATCTCATTGTGGTTTTAATCTGCATCTCTCTGATGGCTAGCGATATTGAACATCGCTTCATGTGTCTTTGGATTTTCTGTATGTCCTCCTTGGAGAATTGTCTGTTCAAGTCCTTTGCCCATTTTTTAATTGGGTTACTTGTCTTCTTAGAGTGGAGTCGCATAAGTTCTTTATATATTTTGGAGATTAAACCCTTGTCTGAGGTATCATTAGCAAATATGTTTTCCCATACAGTTGGTTCTCTTTTTATTTTGATACTGTTTTCCTTAGCTGTGCAAAAGCTTTTAATTTTGATGAGGTCCCATTTGTTTATTCTTTCCTTTATGTCCCTTGCTCTAGGAGACAAGTCAGTAAAAAAGTTTCTGCGTGAAATATCTGAGATTTTCCTACCTACGTTCTCTTCTAGGACTTTAATGGTGTCACGCTTTATATTTAAGTCTTTTATCCACCTTGAATCTATTTTTGTATAAGGTGTAAGTTGGTGCTCGAGTTTCATTTTTTTGCACGTAGCTGTCCAGTTCTCCCAACACCATTTGTTGAAGAGGCTATTTTTATTCCATTTTATGTTGCTGCTTCCTTTGTCAAATATTAATTGACCGTAGAGGCTTGGGTTTATTTCTGGGCTCTCTGTTCTGTTCCATTGGTCCATGTGCCTGTTTTTATGCCAGTACCAGGCTGTTTTGATTACAGTGGCCTTGTAGTATAGTTTAATGTCAGGTATTGTGATTCCTCCTACTTTACTCTTCTTTCTCAAAATTGCAGCAGCTATTCGGGGTCGTTTATGGTTCCATATAAATTGTTGAAGTGTTTGTTCTATGTCTGTGAAATATGCCATTGGTACTTTAATCGGTATTGCATTGAATGTGTAGATTGCTTTTGGTAGTATGGACATTTTAATGATATTAATTCTTCCAATCCATGAACACGGTATATGTTTCCATTTGTTTGTGTCCTCCTTGATTTCTCTCCTCAGTGTTATGTAGTTTTCTGCATACAGGTCTTTTACCTCTTTGGTTAGGTTTATTCCTAGGTATTTTATTTTCCTTTTTGCTATTTCAAATGGGATTTTTTTCTTGATTTCTGCTTCTGCTGTTTCATTGTTGGTGTACAGAAATGCCTTTGATTTCTGGATATTGACTTTGTATCCCGCTGTTTTACCAAATTCATTTATTAGGTCAAGCAGTTTTTTGGTGGAGTCTTTAGGATTTTCTATGTACACTATCATGTCATCTGCAAACAGTGACAGTTTTGTTTCCTCCTTTCCGATTTGGATTCCTTTTATTTCTTTTTCTTGTCTGATTGCTGTGGCTAGAACCTCCAGTACTATATTGAATAGAAGTGGTGAAAGTGGACATCCTTGTCTTGTTCCTGTTCTTAGTGGAAAAGATTTTAATTTTTGCCCATTGAGTATAATGTTGGCTGTAGGTTTCTCATATATGGCCTTTATTATGTTGAGGAATGCTCCCTCTATTCCCACTTTACTGAGTGTTTTTATCATAAATGGGTGCTGTACCTTATCAAATGCTTTTTCTGCATCTATCGATATGATCATGTGGTTTTTGTCTTTGCTTTTGTTTATGTGATGTATTACATTTACTGATTTGCGTATATTGTACCATCCTTGCATACCTGGAATGAATCCAACTTGGTCATGGTGTATGATCTTCTTAATGTACTGTTGGATGCGGTTTGCCAGTATCTTGTTGAGGATTTTAGCGTCAATGTTCATCAGCGATATTGGCCTGTAGTTTTCTTTCTTTGTTGTGTCTTTATCTGGTTTTGGGATTAAGATGATGTTGGCCTCATAAAAAGAGTTTGGTAGTCTTCCATCTTTTTGGATTTTTTGAAATAGTCTGTGAAGGATAGGTGTTAGTTCTTCCTTAAATGCTTTGTAGAATTCTCCTGTGAAACCATCTGGTCCAGGGCTTTTGTGTGTTGGGAGTTTTTGGATTACTGCTTCGATTTCTTTTGCTGTTATTGGTTTGTTGAGGCTTTCTGCTTCCATTTTATTGAGTTTTGGAAGGTTATATTTTTCTAGAAATTTGTCCATTTCATCTAGGTTTTCAAATTTCTTGGCATACAGCTCTTTGTAGTAATTTGTTACAATCCTTTGTATTTCTGTGGTATCTGTTGTAATCTCTCCTCTTTCATTTCTGATTGTGTTTATTTGGGTTTTCTCTCTTTTTTTCTTGATGAGTCTGCTTAAAGGCTTGTCGATTTTGTTTATCTTTTCAAAGAACCAACTCTTGGATTCATTGATCTTTAGAATTGTGCTTTTAGCCTCTATGTCATTTAATTCTGCTCTGATCTTGGTTATTTCCTTCCTTCTGCTTGCTCTGGGCTGTCTTTGTTGTTGTTCCTCGAGTTCTTGTAGACGTAGGGTTAGGTTGTTTGTTTGAAATGTTTCTAACTTTTTTAGGTGGGCCTGTATCGCTATGATCTTCCCTCTCAGGACTGCCTTGGCTGTGTCCCATAAGTTTTGGGTTGTTGTGAGTTCGTTTTCATTTGTTTCCAAAAACCGTTTGATTTCTTCCCTAATATCATTCTTGACCCATTCATTGTTTAATAGCATGCTGTTTAATCTCCACGAATTTGAGTGTTTTGGGTTTTTTTCCTTGGGGTTGGTTTCTAGTTTCAGTCCCTTGTGATCCGAGAAATTGCTTGGTATGATTTCAATTTTTTTGAAATTGTTGAGGCTTGTTTTGTGTCCTATCATGTGGTCAATCTTTGAAAATGTTCCATGTACATTTGAAAAAAATGTGTATTTAGCTTCTTTGGGATGGAGGGTTCTGTAAATATCAGTAAAGCCCAGCTCGTCTAGGGTATTGTTCAATGCCACAATATCTTTGTTGATGTTTTGTTTGGAAGATCTGTCCATTTTTGATAGAGGGGTGTTAAAATCCCCCACAATAATTGTGTTGCTGTCCATATCTTTCTTGAAGTCCTCTAAGATTTTCTTTATGTATTTAGGTGCTCCTATGTTGGGTGCATATATATTTACTATGTTTATGTCTTCTTGGTGAATTCTTCCCTTGAGTATTATGAAATGACCTTCTGGGTCTCTCTTTATGGATCTTCTTTGGAAGTCTATTTTGTCAGATATGAGTATTGCTACCCCGGCTTTTTTCTCCTGTCCATTTGCTTGGAAAATTTGTTTCCAGCCCTTCACTTTCAACCTGTGCAGATCTTTTATCCTGAGGTGGGTCTCTTGTAGACAGCATATGTGTGGGTCATGTTTTCTTATCCAATCAGCTATTCTATGTCTTTTGATTGGAGCGTTTAGTCCATTTACATTTAAGGTTATTATTGATAGGTACTTATTCATTGCCTTTTATGTACGTGTGATCCTCTCTCACTCTCTCTTTTCCTTTCTTTCCTTAAAGCAGTCCCTTCAGCATCTCTTGCAGAGTTGGTTTAGTGGAGGTGTATTCTTTTAGACTTCTTTTGTCTGAGAAGCTTCTTATTTGGCCTTCTATCTTAATTGAGAGCCTTGCTGGGTAAAGTAGTCGTGGTTGCAGGCCTCTGGTTCTCATTACTTGGATTATTTCTTGCCATTCTCTTCTGGCTTGGAGTGTTTCCATTGAGAAGTCAGCTGTTAGCCTTATTGGAGCCCCCTTGTATGTTACTTCCTTCTTCTCCCTTGCTGCCTTTAAGATTCTCTCTTTGTCTTGAAATTTTGCCATTTTAATTATGATGTGTCTTGAGGTGGGCCTCCTTGGGTTCCTCTTGATTGGGACTCTCTGTGTTTCCTGTATTTGTGTGACTTTTTGTCTCATCAAATTAGGGAAGTTTTCCATCATCACTTGTTCAACTAGGTTTTCTATCCCTTGTTCTTCTTCTTCTCCTTCTGGTATCCCTATTATACGGATATTATTACGTTTCATATTGTCTTGCATTTCTCTTAATCCCTCTTCATTCTTTCTGAGCCTCTTTTCCCTTTCTTGCTCTTTCTGGGTGTTTTCTTCTATTTTGTCCTCTAGCTCGCTGATCCGATCTTCTGCTTCATCGATCCTGCTTTTCATTCCTTCTACTGTGTTCTTCATTTCAGAGATTGTATTCTTCATTTCCTCTTGGCCCTTGTTGAGAGTTTCTATTTCCTTTTTTATGCTGATGTAGTTTTCATTGAGTTCATTGTAGCTTCCCTGTAGCTTCTCGTAGCTCATTGTGAGCTCATTGAGCTTCCTGACAATCACTGCTTTGAATTCAATATCTGATAGTTGAATTGCCTCTGTTTCATTTAGCATTCTTTTTGAGGCTTCCTCCTTTCCTTTCATTTGGGGAGTATTTCTTTGTCTTCCCATTGTTTGTGAGACTCTTCTTGTTCACCTCAGCTTCTTATATTGATCTGTTCTGGCTCCCTCGGTTTATGATGTGAACTTCTTTAGTAGAGTAGCAGTGAGTTTCAGTGGTACTGTTTCCTTGACCCCCCAAGCTCGCTGGTCTTGGGCTGTTGTTTAAGTTGGCTTTGTGTTTGCCTTTGGGTTCTGATTGTTGTTGAGTCTTTCTTTGATGGTTCCTTCCCTCCAGCTGGTTAAATGTGGGTCACTCTGTCCACCACCTTCTATATTTTGTTGTGCTGGTGAGGGCAGGTTGTGTTGAGGCTGGTTCTTCTGTGTGTACAAGGTTTAAAGAAATCTTGTTCAGTTGTTTGTATTGGGTACTGTCTCTACTGTTTAGTTGTATTTCCAGATAAGTCCCGGATTGAGGTTTGTGTGGTTACTACTCCCTCCTTCACCTTCTTCTGCTGTTATCTGTTAGTGGTTCCTTAGTTGTTGGGTTTCCTCTTCCAGTGGGTATCCTGGTGTTCACCTCCTCCACCTATTCTTTTTTTGTCATCAGATGGAGGGGAGGGCAAAATGGTTTAAGACAGCTACCGAGGATTCTATGCTATTTACAGTAGTAGCAAGTAGGGAAGATATAGGAGATCCTTTCACTATGTATAGTGTTAACCGTGGTCTTCCGCCCAGCTAGCTGATTTTTAGAAAGGATGGAAAGAAGATAAGACTCTTGTTGGGGGAGGAAGGATTGTGCGTTGGATCTATAAAGCAGAGAGGTTGTGGGCGGTCAGATTCTGGGGTAAGGTGACAGTAAAGGGTAGTAAATAGGTGTAGTGTGTGAGAGAATAGAGTTAACCACTACAGTAATAGAGTTCAGGAAACTGTGAAATGGGCTACGATCTGGGGGGGGGGGGGGTGTTGTGAAGTAATTACACTTGCATGGAACAGCAGTTATTTACAATAATATTATGGCAACATTCATATGGCAGAGTCTATGAAATTTAGGTAATAAGGATATGAAGTACCAAACATTGAGTAGTATGCTTATAGGACACAGGTGAGTTAATGGACAGTAGATTAGTAATACGGTATAGAAAGAGATATCAGGGGAAAGCTGTGAGGTCATACAATAAAACCAGCCTAGCAAAGCAGGCTATACAAAAATAAGAGGGATATAAAAATATTGTTTAAAAAAAAAAAAAAGGATGTAGGAACACTGGAGAAATAATAATAATACAAATTTGCAATAACTTGCAGGTTCTTTGTAATAGCAGAGTGACATTTATCTCACTGTCCCAGCTGTTGTGATGCCCCTTCTTTGGGTTCAACTTTGGTCTTTTCACCGTTCCAGGATTTTGTCTCACTTGTAGGTATTTAGGAAAAAATTTAAAAAAGAAAAAAAAATAGAAAAGGCAGACGAAGGCAGGAAGAAGAGATAAAATTGGAGGACAGGAAGGAGGAAGGAATAAAACAAGAAATCAGGTAAGAGAGGAAAAAGAAATCAAAAGAGAATAAAAACAATAAAACTTAAAAAATTAAAAATTGTTAAAAAAAATAGAATCAAATTAAAAAGTCTCTTGATTTCAAAGTGGCCAAACCGGTTTTTCTGCTCTTGCTGGCTGAGGCAGTCTGAAGGTTGACTTGTTTGGCTTTTCTTCCTAGGCCCGTGGGGTTCGCACTGGCTCCGCGGCCCGGCCGCCGCCCGGCGTGACCAGCGCGACCCTCGCTCCCCGCGCTCCGGTGAGCGGGCGCCTGCACGGCCGTCTGCCGCACGCCGGTGCCCCCGCGGGCGGGCGGGCGCGGCCTGTCCGCAGCCTGCGCGCTCACAGCTTGATGCAGCAATCTGTTCTTTGTTCTTTCGGTTCTGCCACAATCCTTGGTCCTCCGTTCTCAAAAATGCTGAAATATGTTGGTTGCTTGCCTTCCCACTCCAAAGATCGGTCAGGACTCTCTCCCCTGAGCAGAGGAAAGCCAAATCTGCTCCTTCCTACTCCGACGCCATCTTAGATCCTCCGAGTCTTCTAAATGCAATTTCATTAGCCTAACAAAATCATCTTTATTGCTTTTATCATAGGAAATTCCAGTAGTTTGGGGCACACTAGGCCAGAAATAAGACTAAGACCAAATTAATATTTCTTATTAGAAATTGTAATATCACACCAACCAACTAAATATCAACCCCATCTATTCCAGTACCCCCCCCCAGCTTCATGTCCTCTCTCTGACTTCATCTCCCAATCTTTTCTTCATTGCTCAGTTTGCTCCAGCCTGTAGGCCCCCTTGCTATCAAATATTTCAGCAATGTATTTATCTCAATATTTTTGCATCTAAAACATTTCCTCTGTTTGAAATGCCCTCGCTTAAAGTATGAGAAAGTCTTGTATTCTTAGTTTATTTAAATCTTTACTGTGGTATCACTTCTCAGGAAGGCTCCTCCCTGACTACTCAACTTAAATTGAAAGTCTTCTTGCCCCCAAACCTGGAACTTCTCTCATAACACTTATCACTAATTATGATGTTACAAATTTTACTTGAATATTTTGTTTTTCTCTCTTCTACTAGAATGAGTACTCACAAAGGTAAGGTTTTGTTTGTTTGCTTGTTTTACTGCTATATCCATGTAGGGGTTCAGAATGAGTCACCCCAAGATGTGTGACACTGTGGTATGTGGATTATTTTGAGCTAAAAGAACAAGACCCCATGGGCTCAAAAGAAACTTCTGCCCTCTACACCCTTAACTACCTGGAAGAATTTAAATCAGGAGCCTTGCCCATGATAAAAGATTATCAGAGATCATCTTTTTGACCTACCTACATAGTAGGAAAAACTAATAATTACTGAACATCTACTCCTCTTATCGTCCTGCAACATCCTTCCTCCCTGTGACATGCTGAAACACCTCACCTTGTCCTTTCCTCAGAATGCCACACACACCTCATTTTGACTTTCTGTCCCTGAACCTCTTACATATGTAAAGCCCATGACTTTCTGATGTATGTAGAAGGTTCCCATACTTACGTACATAGGTAATTAAATCTGGTTATTTTTGCTTGTTAATCTGTCACATGGGGGTTTGATTACTAGACTGACTGAAAGAACCTTGAAGGTAAAGGAAAGTTTTTTCCTCCCCTGTACTAGACTCTGAACAAGGTTTACAAATAATAGGTAGTCTAGAATATTATTTAATTTTTTAATTAAAATTGATTAAATGAATGAATGAATGAGTGAATGAATGAAATATAGAACACAGAGAGCTAAGAAGTGCAGATCAAGTCTTGGGGATTTGACTAAAACATCCTTGCTCTGTTCCATACTGCCATATTTTAACAATTGTAAAAAGAAATAAAGAAAACGTCATTTCAAATGGAGTCAGAAAACCTTACAGGGGATCTCTTATGCTCAACCACTCATCATATCTTTGCAAAATGTAACAGGAAAAAAAGTCTTTTGAAATCCCCAGCAAGAGTAAGAAAGATGTTTATTCTTGCCTAGATACATGCAAGAAGCCATACAAAAGATCCTGTGCAACTCAGCCAATGAGAAATAATCACCAATCCATACTTTCACTTTCTTCCAATAAACTATCATTCAAAGCCACCCCTTACCTCCCTCATTTCCCCTATAAAGGCAAACCCCCCCTCCTTTGTTCTCCAGACTTGCCTGTGTCTGCCATAGCTTCTTTATCCCAAGTTGCAATTCTCTGCTATTCCAGAATAAACTCAACTTTGCATTTATAATTTTTTTTTAATTTGAGGTTGACACAGTGTCTTTATTTTCTTTTTTCTTCTAGGGAAATTGCTAAACTCAATAATTTGCACCCTCTAGATTTCTAAATTCAACTGAGCATATAAAAACTAGTCAACAAAGAAAATAATAAATAGAATATGTTCCACAATGTAAGCTTGGCTTTTGGTTTTAATGTTACTCACTTAACATTCTGTTGCTTTATCTAAATAAGTTTACTTAAATTTAGCCATTAACAAAATAAAGTGTTTCTCTAACTTTTTGTTCCCTTAAATTAGCAAAAGAGCTTAATTACATAAACAAATTGCTGTTCGAGTTTTCCACACTGTCTTCTTCCCAATACATAGCCTTTCCCACCTCCTCGGGGGTGGGAAATGTTACCCACTAATTACCTATTCTTTTCCTTTTTCTCTCCATCAGCTTTTTTTGGTCAGCACTGACTTATGTCCAAGTCATCAAATACACTTCCTCCACTAGGATTCACTCGGTCACTTCTTCGTTCTTTGCAAGTTGTTGTCCAGCCCCAGTCACTCACATAAAAGGAAACCAATGACCACTTTGCTGTGATTCTAGTGGGTATTCTTCAGCCCTTATCTTACCTGACTTAATGTCAGTAACTGACCTGGTTGATGCTCTGATTCTGAGACACTTCCCCTTTGATGGCATTCCCTCGCTTTTACCCTTCCATCCCTCTGACTAATCTCTGTAGGTATTCCTTCTGGTGTTACTTCTGTACCAGAAACAGATGGGCTTACTGAAGTCATTAATCGTATCAGGCACCTCTAACTTTTAAATTAAGACACTGCTTAAGCACTAAAATATATTGAGGAAATAAAAACTTTAATATATAAATTTTATATTCTTCCACAGAATCCTGACTGTACATTGTAAGTAATGTCATTTCAATGCCCCATTGCCTAATAAGAAGAATTAAAAACAAACTCCTCCTGCCTTCTAAGTAGTATATGGTAGAAGCTATATTAGAGGGCTTCTCAGATCCCATCAGGAACAAAGCACTATTTTTTAATAGTTGGGAGTGCTCTTTCCTGAAAGTTTGAAACTGAATTCCCACCCACTAACTGTTTTGTCCCAGCTGCTGCTTCATTGAAGATTGTGCCCCCTCCCTGGAGACAGTCCACCTTCAGGGCTGGTCAGTGTGGAAGTACTATTGAAACAGAAACAACAAGCCCCAAACAGACTCATTTGTGCTAAACTCCATGTCAGGGAACCAAGGCTTAATTGAAGTTTCTGCCTCTCCCAGGAATGTGAGCTTTAACCGGTCAATCTGGAATTACCTGATCAGTACCTGAGAGGTAATCTGCAAGAAAGACCTTCCCACCCCCTCCTGCAGTCGTCTCCCAGAGGAAGGTGACCTCGTCTGAAACAATCCATGCTCTATTAGAGACTTTCTTTTCCCATCCCTTCCTGCCTATAAAAAGCTGTTCGTTTTATACACTTCCTAAGAACTTCCTACTTGCTAGATGGTATGCTGTCCAATTTATGAATCATTGAATAGAGTCAAGTAGACCTTCAGATTTACTCTGTTAAATTTGTTCGAACAGTACAAAATCACAGACCCTGACCTCAATGCCAGACAACTCGGAAAGGCCATTCCATCTTCAGAGTTGCCATGATAATTGTCTGAGACTTCTTTTAAAACCTCATCAAGGTCAACGTCTCCTTTGGCCCATTCCTGCTTCCTTTACTCCCTGCAGATGTTCTTCCTACGTGCAAATCTCCATTTCAGTGTTTGCTGTAGGGGGAGTTCCATCTGAACCTGCATCATCTCTAATAAATAAGATATTGAATCTGTGCTATTTCGTGCAGATGTGTTTGTATCCTTCAACAGATTGCTCTCTAAACACTTGCTTCACTTTGACTACAACATTTAAACTAAAATATTCTCCACAATGGAACATTATAACCAGAAGAGCTTGCTCATATTATAAGCTGCCTGATAACCCAATTTAAAATTTCAATATATGGTACAAAAAAAAAGAAAGGTAATGTCTGCCCAAGAGCGAGGGTATGTGACATTTAAATTCATACACATTACTCAGTAGCTGCTGGTAGAATTGAACAGAACTAAAGAAAGGAGCTCACAGATTCATATTCAGTTAAATCAATTAAGAGTTACTATTTTCCCTTACTAAATTGATTTTCATTATCTGCATAAGAATGTTAGCCAAATGATATTGAGAGTTCTAATTATATTTTACCTATATTCACACGCTCAACTGGCTTGCTCAAGTATAGTTAAAGAGCACTTAAACAAAGGAATAATCTCACTTTTAAAAAGGCAGAGTTATCAGATTGAATTGTTGAAAATACAGCTGTATGCCCTTTTCAAAAGGTACATTTAAAGCAAAACAGCCTAAAATAAATTAATATGATAAAATATAATATGTACCAAAGACATTCTACTTTAAGAAAAGTAATACAAATATCCAACCAGATTGAATATTGGACAGAAATCTATACAAAGATTATAACATAAATGACAATCAACCAAGGAGTTAGAGCTTTTATTATTATATATAGGCATAACCACATAGCCTGAATATATAGAAAACAATAACTGAAAAACTATATAGAACAAAAAGTAGTGAAATTTAATTATATTTTACAGTCTTCTTCCCACACATAAACACATATACCATTGTTATGTCCAGATATAGTTAAAAAATAGCTCAGAAGAAGCATTTAAATGTTACTGTATAAAGTAGTAGCACTAGCCTTAGTGGTTATCTATATTAAATCAGTTAAAGTTAAAAAATAAAACTATGATTACAAATCCAGTTCTTCAGTCTCACTATCCACATTTTAAGTGCTGAGTTACCCATGTGTATTGAGTGGCCATCTTATTATGCTCATGTACATCGGATACACAACATTTCCGCATCACAGAAAGTTCTACTGAACAGTGCTCTTTTGGAGTAGAAATCAAACTTGTAACAGAGCAGAAACAAGGATTGGGGATAGTCATTGATGATACAGTGGCTTTTCAATGTTACCTTAAATTTTTTAAATAATAGAACTAAAGTTATGAATTAACTGTATCATTAAAATTACTTATAAAAAAGAACTACCACTCCTCTCAGAGGAGATATCTATGAATGCTAATTTTTAGATATTTATATTTATATAAATTTCATCTATATCACATGGCACAGCTGAAAGAAAATTTATGCAGACCACACCAGATAAGTGTCTTACTGAAATCTGTCAGGGAAACAGAATCAGAAAATTTGTGTCCTGATATCTAGATGTTCGGGGCTGATTTGTGTCTCCCACATCCGTACGTTGAAGTCCTCACCCCCAGTTCCTCTGAATGTGACTATATCTGGAGACAGGGTCTTTAGACAGGAAAATCAGCAAATCTGAGGTGGTTAGGTTGGGCCCTAACCAGTGACTGAGGCCTGTAGAAGAAGAGGAAATTTGGACACAGGAATGTGCAGAGGAAGGACCATGTGAAGACACAGAGACAAGACAGCCATGTACCAGCCTCAGAAGAAACCAACCCTGTGGGCACTTCCATCTTTAATTTCTACCCTCCAGAGTTGTGAGAAAAAAAAAACTCTATATTTAAACCACACGATCTGTGGTAGTTTATTATGGCGACCTTAACAAATTCATGCATCGGGCTTTACATCTTTCTGTCACACGATGCTGTCTCTCACACCCACCTACCAACAGTGATTGTAAAATATCAACATGCTGATCACGTATTTTTTAAAAAAATCCTCAGAAGTATGACATTCAAAATTTAGAGCTTGTTTTCAGAATCACATTGTTAAAAGGCACTCAGAATTTCAGAACCTATCTCATGCTGAATGGAATGTAGTGTTTTGGAGCCAGGAAAGCGTTCGCTCTCTCTTAGTGCTTTTTTGTTTTGCTCTCTCAGCTGCGCACAGAAGAAACAGGATGAGAGCATAGCACAGCCTCGTGCAACACGCTGTCAAGCCAACAGCAATTACATAAACTCCAAGGCAAACAAGAGGCTATCTGTGTTTACCATTAATGGTCAACGACAAAAAGAAAAAGTACGATGCTACAATTGTATCCTCAATATTTTATAATATATTTAAAAATATACTACCATTATAATAATTGGCTCTCATAGTGTATATACTCTTAGTGATTTCACAGATTGATGAATGCATTTGATATTAACAACTCATGCATTTGTGAGTAAACCAAGGGTTATTGCTAACAACAATTACAACTATTGTTACAATACATTTTCTTAACAAACACATTGCACTCTACAAAGTTAATGAACTTAATTTTCCTCATAACCCAATGAGCTAACGCAATTATTACCAAATTGTATAGGCGAGGAACCTGAGTTACAGGGAAGTGGAGTAACTTCCTCAAAATACTAAAGCTGGGGTCATCTCTGAACCCAGGTCTCTAGGTCTAGGGTCTGTGCTCTTAACCACTGTGTCATGGCCTCACTGCAGGCATCTCTGCTGCCATTTGTCTGCAGGCATGGACCTACCCATTTATTGGGAAAAATGAACCATGTCCCAGTTTAGTCCATGTGTATCCCAGTTAAATCTTTACATAAAGGAAACATTGTAAAACTTGCAAATCTATAGTCTTTAGGGATACATTTTAAGTCTATGGTGTGGAAAAACAATCAAGGAAATGATTACCATACAAATGAAGATAATGTTTCTGTTGCCAAATGTGGGAAAGGAGGGCAGGTAGGCTGTAGTAAGGAAAGGAGTCCAGAAATACTGCATCTGGCCTAAAGCTTTTAGACCAGCTGAAGGTTACATGAATTTTCTCTTCTAAATAATTCATTCATTTCAATATATCAATTTTTATTCACTATTTTGTGTGTACACAATTTTTCAAAAACAAATGCTTAACATATTTATATAGATATAAAAACATCTTCCTTTGGATTTTCTGGAAACAGGAAAATGTTGTATAACCCATCTGCAAGTGTTTGTATAAAATACGTGAAGTATGACACCATTCAAAATGTAAGTCAAAATTATATGCTTTAAAAATACCTTTTAAAAATTGCA
Organism: Phyllostomus discolor; assembly: GCF_004126475.2. NCBI lineage: Eukaryota > Metazoa > Chordata > Mammalia > Chiroptera > Phyllostomidae > Phyllostomus > Phyllostomus discolor. The sequence goes on from NC_040905.2 coordinate 52,940,324, forward strand.
TGTACCATAATAACCAGAATGCAAATCATCATCCAGATGGGAATGCTGAGAAGTTTCGACTGGCCATATGTACTCCACCAATATGCATAAGAAATAAAATGATATGAAACTAACTTATCATCAGAGTTGAGTCTTTTGGAAGATGTAGAATATATACCCATCCATCCATCCATCCACCCACCCATATATATCTCCCTCAAATACTACCCCAGTTAAAGAGATTCCTGTATAAAACACATACACACACATAAACACACACACATGCATGCACAAAAAAATAAAAAACAAAATTTATTGGCTAATCTTCATTTAGTGTTTACTAGGTTTCTAATGCTATTGTAATACATTATGTGCATTACCTCCCTAGACTCCAACAGTAAATGAAGCACCAGCATCATCATCATCTTAGGGAATCCAGAGATGAATAAACTGCCCAGTTTATACTCCTGGTACATGTTGACTCTAGGACCTACACCGAAGAAGCCCCACTTTCAAGGCATTATGTCTCCACACAGAAGCAATGGCAAAAATGAGATGTGCCAGTGAATAGAATGTAGTGTGCATCACAGTGTCATGTATTTTAATATTTATAAATTCCAATAAAATGGAATTTCATCTGGAGCAATTTTTTTTTCTTTTTTTGCACAGGAAATTCAATGTGAGAATAGTGGCCAGAATAGAAAAAGGCAGAAGACTTAGCACATGAGAAAATTGAAACTTTTAGTATTTTTTTCTTTTCCCCTACCACAGTTAATAACACAGAGGAAATTAAAAGAATGTATCATTGTATATACAACTTTTAAAAATAACAGCTTTGTGCCCTGGCTGACGTAGCTCAGTGGATTGAGCATGGGCTGCGAACCAAAGTGTCGCAGGTTCGATTCCCGGTCAGGGTACATGCCTAGGTTGCAGGCCATGACCCTCAGCAACCACACATTGATGTTTCTCTCTCTCTCTCTCTCTCTCTCTCTCTCTCTCTCTGTCTCCCTCCCTTTCCTCTCTAAAAATAAAAAAAATAAATAAATAAAATCTTAAAAAAAGAAATTTATTTTAAAAAATAAAGTTTCTGTAAATGTGACTATATAGGTGTGTCCATTTTAACCCTAGTATTTGATCAGTGTGTCATTTGAAGAAAGGATGTTACCCCACCTTAAAATAATGTAAGACCTCATTCATGCTCTAAAAACAGGAACCATTAACAGAAATAATATAAAGTAATTCAGAGAATGATATTTGTACATAACAAATTTAGCCACTGTTACTAAAGCAATAGGAAATTTTGTCATTATAACAGTAGAGTATTAGAGCATGCCTATAGATTAGCTAATCTATAAATAGATTAACTAAATTAAATTATTAAGACTTTAAATATTCTTTTGAATATTCAAAAAGATTTCATATGTAAAGTGGTATAAAAAGCAGGGCTACTAACTTTTCCTAAATTAAATGACTAATTTCTGAATGCTATAATTAATGTTAATTGCTTCATTTTAAAAATAGCAGTAAAAGTAATGATCAAGGACATGGCTCTTTAGTGAAGGGGGAAAATGGGACAACTGTAATAGCATAATCAATAAAATATATTTAAAAAAGTATATTACTCTTACAAGACACAAATACACAGTTTTCCTAAATTACTTGAAACACAATAGCCCATACCGATATTCACTGCCATTGTTTATTACACAAAAACTTGGCTTGAATTATTTCTCTGTATTTCTTAACTGCTTTACAAACACCATTTACCGTACGGTAATAGAAACAGTTTGAATGTCTCAAGGTGAGCAATGACTTGGGCTGTTAGCAGTTCTATAGGGAGGGAACACAGTATCTGCATGGGACAGAAGTTAGTGTATCTCTGCCTCAGAGTTGGGTTGTACCGCTTTGTATCTGCGCCACGTTCTAGCTACTTTTCTTCTCCTACCCTTTTCCTACTCTTCTAGTTTTTGTTTCCTAATTTGTAAATCTTGCCTCAAGTTGTGAGGATAAATTTATACTATATAGAAAGCAACAACCTTTGTATCTAACACACAGTAGGCAATTTAGACCTGTTAGTTACTTTCTTTTTCCCAACTCTAACAAGCATTATTAGGTAGTTACAGAAAAAGTATTAAACATCTTCCCTCCTCCTGCCCCAGGGCATTCATCTTCTTTCCCAGCTCACAGCCTTTGAGCTCCAGGCAATGAAGTTCAGATTAGCTAAGTAGGCACCTTATTACTGCTGTATCAATGCTCCCTTTTGGTCGGGTATTTTAGTGATTTTAATGGATAAAATTTGCACTCCAGAATAAGTTTGTTTCATTCTGTATTTCTCACAGGATCTAGGAGAGTGGCACATACTCAATAAACATTAAATGCATATTTTGAAATTAAAATGTAACTGTCTGTATCTGAAGAACAGAAAAATGGTGTTTATTTTGAGTAAGTTAATGTACTTTTAAACAGATAAAACTAATAATGCTAGCTAATGTTTATGCCATCTGAATTTGAAACAAAACTGAAATTTAGGTGGATGTTTTGGATAAAAGCATCTAAAGGAATCTGGTCCCTGCCGTGTGATGTCTGCCCTCTCTCACTGCAGTGGGCCAGCTGGCCAGGACTCCACGGAAACTGCCCTTTCCTGCTCTGGCCCAGGTCACATATAATTTCTGCATCGTGAAAGCAACTGCCACACCCTTGTCCACCACTCAAATTGAATATAACTGGCCTCTTCATCCTCTTTGAAACCATTTGCTTCCATGGTTACCACTGCGCACTAGTTCCCCTCTTGTCTCACTGAATATCTATTTCCAGTCTTTTCCTTTGGGTGCTGCAGAGTTCAGCCATGTGGCTGCTTCGCTCATCTACTGTACCTCCTCTAGGCCACCTCAGAGAGCCTCGCTTGCAAGCTGCCCACTGATCACTATAACACCTAAGTCTCTGGCAGAAAGGGGAGCCATAACCAGCAGATAAAATATTTAACAACTACTTAACAAAAACCTATGAGCCTGTGCTGAGAAATTAAATACGAGGGCAACTTAGTTCAGAATATTCTGTCAATAAGTTGCAGTGGAGGTAAAGAAGATTTGCCCCTGGAATTCACTAACAGGCAGTAAATAGAAAGACAGTGCAAGTTTCACCACACATGGTGGGACTCCAAATCCCGGGTTGTTGAACTAAGAGATAGTAGCAAACACACATTTTTTTAAGAGTTGTGGGCTAGCACTGAAAGAAGGAGCCTATGGAGCTACAGCAGGCGATACCCCGGACAGGAGGATAGGGCTGAGGGCAGTTTTGCTGTTAATTCCACTTTCTTAAACTGATTTTTTCTCCTACAACAGATGATCTTTTCTCTATCTTTTGACTCTATCTTCCATTCTCCCAAAATAAATGTACCTAAATGTACATAAAATTGTTTCCTTTTTTGATAGTAATTATTACTTTGTGCTGTTCTAAGTAGCCTCTGTGGATCATATTTATTTTTATGTACAAAAATTAGTTTTTCTTAAAGTTAGTAATTACCATTTTCTCATATGCCTCGTGACATTTTTATACTTGTTTCAATTATATCTCAGAAGAGATAGCAGGTGAACAGGTATGATCAGTAAAGGCCTTGACTCTAAAGTGGTACCTATACCTACATTTATGTTTGTCTGTGGAACAATCATTATTAACTGATAAATTAGAACATGGGGTATGTCACAATATACTGGAAATTTACATGAACACACACAACACACAGATATCTATATATCTATATATCTATATATATAGATATATATATATAAACATCTACCATTTTCGGTCTGAATTCACCAACATTTCCCAGTATATTAGTTATCTATTGTTCCCATAACAAATTATCCTAAAACTTAGTCATCAAAACAACACAAATTTATTTTCTTTCAGTTCTATGGGTTAGAAGTTGGACATAATTTCCACTGGGTTCAAATCAAGGTGTTAGCAAGGTTGCAATCCCTTCTGGAGGCTCATAGAAAGTATCTGCTTGGATTCCTTTTCCAATTTCTCCAGGAAGGATTCCTGCTCTTTTTGCTTGTTTGCTGTTGGCCCCTTTCCTCTTCGAAGTCAGCAGCATTGCACTCTCTGACCACTCTTCTGTTGTCCTGTCTTCCTCACTTCTGAACTCAGCTAGGGGAGTTTCCCTGATTTTGAGGGCCCAAGGATATCCCAGGATAGTTTCTTCTTCACAAGGCCCTTATCCTTAATCACATATGCAAAATGCCAAGGAAAGAAACACATTCATAGGTGATGAGGTTTAGGAAGGATGTAGACATCTTTGGGAGGCCATTATTCTGCCTGCCACACCCACTATTATGAATGTAATCTAAGCAATAAAAGCTGTTAACAATAGTGGATATGTTGTATGATCGAAGGAAATTATTTTATTTCCTGAGATAAATGTATATAATATACAATCAACTATAATTATATAGAAAATAAAGTTATATTGTAAGAAATAATATGGAGATAAATATATCTAATATTTTTAATTAGTTGTTGATTAAAACAAATTTAAATAATAATTCCATAATTCATCCATTTACAAAGTAATTTTATGTGTCACCTCAAACAAAACTAGTACATTCTTAGGTAAATTGTATAGCCATTCATAGTCAAGGAAACAGGTTGTATAACATACTTATAATTATACAAGAATTAGATGGCAACATTTCTGTGCCATCACCTAGACTGAGGCTAGAATCCATGTACGCTGACTCCAGGCCAATCATATGTACTCAGAGGTTCATGTGTGCACTGGCATAACCACATACACACACAGGTCTTACAGTATTCTAGACATTTTACAGAGAATCACATGGAATCAGAACTACGAAAAAAAATCAAATGAAAACTCATGAGGTAAAGTGAATCCAACAGCATGAACTACAAAAGATAGTTATTATGACAGGGCAGATTTTAGACTTGCCAATCTCAAAATAATCCTGTTAAATCAAGTCATACGTAATACAGTGTTCTCTTACTCTTGTAAGCCTTCATATTTGCTTGCTGCAGCAAATACAGAAATAGCATGGTCAGGGTCTTCCCTGCTAGAATGTGTCAGTTTCCATCTTGTCATATAAATCACTATTATTGTTATTTTTTTAAACCCTGTCATAACTTGTACTACAGAATGAAACTACAGCTGTAAATCAAGTTGCAGGCCACTGTGACTTACAACTTTGTGAAGCAATCATTAATCAAATAAATTGCACATTAAAAAAAATCAACAAGACCAAACTCTTCCTTTTGTGATGATCTTTACTGATCCCTTCAAGGTATCTGAGTAATTCTTTAGCACTGACAGGTCCACAGTAGATGAAGAGGATGTGGAGGAGAAGATAAAAAGGAAACAGGGATTGCAAGTGTTTCTTCAGCTGAGTTCCAGATGTGTGCATTTTTATTTCTTTTTTTTTTTTTCTGACTAGAGATTCCACACTTTACATCATATTATCAAAACACTGTGAGACACAGGATGTTGTGTCTTCTGCTGACCTGGAATAGTTTCAGAGGAGAACACGGCATTAATTCTTTACATTGGTACAAATATTGTCTCTGTGTAGAGTACCGACTATATAGAGTATGTACTTGTATAATAGCTGTCTCAAAAATCAGTCTTGTAGCACAATCATAAATCTGCTAACTTCTTGGGAAAATTAGTATTAATTATAGAACCTTGATTTTATTTTTTACCAATTTCATTTTAATGTTTTACTATTCTATTTCTGCAGTTTACATTAGCATGTTAGTAACCATACATGATTTTTTTTAAAAAGGGATTGAGGTCTCAAGCACTTTATTTTAAAAGAAATCTTTGTATCTTGTAGAAGGCTCAATATGGACTTACCTTCTTTAAAAAAAAATGTCCATAAAATGTCATTTCCTACGACCTTTTCCGTGTTATCTATCTCTATTAGATGTCTTCTATTCTCGGTAATATCATCATCTTACTCATGAGCCCACAGGGAGAACAGTATAAACTAGTTCAATAAAAGTAGAAGGTGGTCAATCCCCCAAATTTACAGAGGACAATGAATGTCATTTATGGTTACCCGGGGGTTAAAATATTTCACTCAGTCCCTCCTGCGTGTTTTGCACTGCACCATGGCCACATTCACAATGCAGAGGAGCTTGAACCTGAGTCATCTCAGAGAGCAGTGGGGTCTTCCTTCTCTGCCCAGCGCCCCTCCACCTGCACTGCGGGCCTCCTCTTTCTGCATTCCTGCCAGACCCTTAACTGCGCGGTCATCATCTCCACCACTTAGTTTCTTATCATGGACGTTTTCTTTTTAGCTCTAGTTTCTTATCACGAACATTTTGTTTTTAGCTTTCATTTGTGCCCAGGTCTTTCTTTACTTAAGGCTCATATCTCATCAGTTTCTCTACGGATATCTCCAAAACAGAGGTCGCTGTAACCTCCACTTTAATGCTCCATCTCAGGCCTTTTGAATGAAGCGGAAACATTTAATCGTTCTGTAATTAATTGTATTCAGTAAACATGCTAGAAATTGTGTTTATTAGAGCTCTGTCTATCCTAGTTTGTGGTATGTCAGTCACAGTGTCTCTAAAGGAAGTGAAAAGGGAACTGATACTTTTTCCTCGCAACAATCCTCTGATCAAATCGTAGAGTTCTTTCAGAAAAGTGTGGGCTGCTGGGCGAGCTGTGCATCACGAAGCTCCAGGGAACCGTACGTGAGGACGTGGATGCTGCACACTTCAGTTTCATAAAGCAGCGACCCTGCTCTCCTCTAGCTCCTGGCTGTGTTATGTAAATTCTCCCTGTCTTTCTCTGGTCCTTTCAGGGCTCCCTATGATGGGTGAGCAGCGTGCCTCCCTCACTATCTACACAACCCTTTCTCTGACATACAGCTGAATAAGAAAGCATGGCATCTAGCACTACTTTTGGAGTCATTGGCTCTAAAGCCCGTGTAACATTAGGGTGAGTCTATGCACTTGTGTTCTGTCCGAGGTGACATTTTTCCATCCTCTTTCTGGTATCTACTCTCAGCTCTTGTTCTTAGTTAGCTCTTTGGCCAGAATCTTCCCCATCCCTGTCTCTTTTCATTATTTATGGTATCTAGGGAACGGCTTCATTACATTTGGAATATGCTTTCTGCACACTTCAGCCTGCCCTGACTCCACAGTCATCACGTCCCACTTGCCTGTGAGAAACACTGAGAGAGCTAGAGAAACGAGTACCACCGTGAAGCTAACTGCACCACTCGGCCTGGCTGTGCTGCCCCAACCTGTCCCAGAGGTGTCCACAAACATGCTGATCACAACTTTTGAAGTACTCCAGACTCCTCCTTTTTTCCCATTTTCCTCACTGCTGATCTGCTCACCTTCTGAACTGCGTACATGAACTAGTAACTTACAGCACTCAGATTTCACTTGTGCCAGTGTGCTCTCCCCAACTAGTTTAGTGATCAGTATGGACACAAAGGGAAGAAGAGTCAATAATTCCACTGTCTGTTACAGTTTATTGGATATATTTTATTCTTAAAGTTAATAGTTAGTTATAGTTAACTTTTATAATAGGTATAATTAAATTATTTTAAGTTATAGTTATAGTACAGGAAAGTAAACAATGACAATTTTGAACTCTCTCTTCTATTCTTCCAACTCTTAAATCCTATTTCCCTGTGGCAGCCATTTGAATAAGTGTGTTTGTAAGCATGTGTGTGTTTGTGCTATACGTAGTTTTTGCAACTAACTTTTACACTCAGCAGTATATTTTGGGAATCTTTTTTATGACAACCCAAATATATCTATTACTTTACTTTTTAATAGGTGCATCATCATGTATTCATTGGTGTGTACAAACCATAATTTATTTAAACAATCACTGACTCCAAATACTTTTAGAAAAATCGCTATAATAGTAAATATATGAAGATACAGAAATAAATGGTTCAGTAAGCAAGATAGCTCATCCTTAATGTTTTCACCATTGAGTAACAAGGATGTTTTCTAGATAAAAACTGAAATCGTAGCAGAACTTTGGTTCTAACATAATGCAACAACACTGACTACATTTTGTGGTGCATGTCCATGGGCTGACGGCTGACAAGAATGTCAAACCCAGGGCTTTCAAATCAAAGTTATCTAGGGAGCACCCAAACTGTGTTCTGTGGGGTGTGGAGCTTTCTCAGTGTGTTACAGAACATCTGGGGCATTTCTGTCATCTCGCTGTCGTGCATGGCAGACCACAAAATGCTGAGTGCCAGCTTGCACTTTGTAGTTGTGAACACGTAGCTGCTATTCCATTCTTCTTGCTTAGTGGGTGTGACACAAGAATGTCAGAAAAAAAAATCGATGTATCCTAAATGAGAATTTCAAGTCAAACCTTAGAAGAACATAATGTTATAATGATCAATTAAGTGTTCAAGGTTAAATTATGTTTGAATATCATTTGGAGGATCTGATGATACATAATATAGTGAAATTCATTCATTAGTTTTATATCTTTATGATGTAATCTTCCAGAAGTTATTTCACTATTAACAAATTGAAGCAGCCCCAAAGTACAACTAATGGATATAAGCCAAAGAATACTAGGGATGATGAAAACTGTCACCTTTTAAAACACAAAAATAGAGCCATCACTTTTTATGGGATGACACATTTTAGAAATGTGTCAGAAAAAGGATGTCTCATTAAAAAGTAAAAAATAAAGCAGTGTTAACCAATGTAATCCAGAGATGGAAAAAATGTTAATGTGACTTTAAAGTAGCTTTTTAAAGCTACTTTAGTATTAATAGTATTTAAAAAATAAATATAAGGCTCTTAGGAGTTTAAAACACTGTACTCGATAGTGACTTGAAATATCTTGGATAAACTAACAAATAAGAAAACTCTTAGTATTTAAAGAGTGAATAAAATTAAGCAAACATAAAATAAATCTAGAATTAACAAATGCAAGGCTTAAGTAATTAAATAATCTTGAATCCATCATTCTTTAAGAATACAAAAGTACATTTAAATGTCATTAACATATATTTTTAATTTCAGTAATTTTCCTATGAATACGTATGTACATAATTATATTAACTACCTCCTCCCTTTTCTAAGGTAAAACTGTTCCTTTGGACCACCCTGCAACTATTTTCTGTGCCTATCTTGTATATAATTTGTTCTACAAAATTTAGCTCCTACCAGTTGTGTAATCACTCCCAGAGGCTCATATTAGTTCAGTTGCCCTTGGTCCCAGGAGCCTTTTTAGGTGTAGGCTGTAATCCACCAGCGAAATGAAGCAAGGGCTCTCTAAAGCTCTCAGCAGAGTTTGATTTGGTGCATGTTGTACAGTTCGAAGCTGTGAGATCTGTTACTCATTAGTCAAAAAATAACTTTAAGATACACTGTGTACGTTTTCTTTACATTCATCTCATGTCCTCCAAAATCTCTGACCTGTGAATTTAAACACATTCCTTTTCAGATTTATTTAAGGACTATGAAGGAGGATTCAAAAAATCCTAGAATTTATTTATAAAAAATTGTGTATTTATCCTTATATGTTTAAACTTAAGGCACTTTCAAAGTACTCTCCATTTGATGCAATATACCTTTCAAGATATTTTTTCCACTGCTCAAAACAGTTTTGAACTTGTTGATTTTCATGCCTTTTAGTGCTCCGCCATTTTTTGTTTCATCTTTTCCTTGCCAGCAAGGCCTTTCCCTTTGAGGACATTTTCCATCCCAGAAACAAATAAACAAACAAAAAGTCGCCCAGTGTGAGGTAAGGTGAATAAGAAGGATGGAACCTGGGGTTATGCTGTTTTTTGTCATAAAGTGCTAAACTTTCAGCGTAGTTTGGGCAAGTAAATCACCTATCACAAAGTGAGCAAATGTTTTGAAAGAGTGTTAAAAAAAAAGTCACTGAAGCCGAACACAGCCTCTCACAACACCACCATCTAGTACCCTGATACACATGGGTTCCTAGAAAATTCACCTAGCAGGGGTACCCTGTATTAAAAGAGGCCTGCCCTTCCAAAAGATGATTCTAGTAGAAATTCCTTCCTTTTTGTGATAAGGGTTGTCATTTTCTAACTTTCTGCTTTTTTTGTACAAAAGCATCAAAGCAAGCTCAAGAAGTTATCCGAGCTGTAATAGGCATCAGGCACAGGTGAACCCTTTTCTCCTCACATTTTTGCCACTCTTAGCAGAGAAGTATTAGAATCAAACTGCCATGTAAAAAGGTCATTGACTTAGGCTGAGCACTGGCTTGAAGTATGGGAAGAAGACCAGCGACAGTATCAACCACCCTGATGGTTCATTTGGGATTGTATTTCTTTACAGTCATGAAGGTTGATTAATATTAACAATTGTAACATGAACTAATTAAAGTCTAATGCTCATGATATATGAAAAAATACAACATGCAAGCAACATTGTACATAAGATGATGATGCCTCAGTCTCATTCAAAGTAGGTACCTTGGGACTTCACACAGTTCTCCCAATCGCCATCAGCTGCCCCATTATATCTTCCTGAATCTCACTGATGGTCTGAAATCTCTTCCCTTTCAAAGGTGATTTTAGTTTTGGGAAAAGCCAGAAGTTACATGGTGCCAAATCTGAACTATAGGGGGCTGAGCCACCTGGGCAATTTGATTTTTTGCCAAAATAACTCTCCAAGAGACGTGATGCATGAGTGGGCATGTTGTCAAGATGAAGCTGCCAATCACCAGTTGTCCATAGCTGAGGCCTTCTGGATCATTCAAATAATTTCCGCAAAGGAATGTTCAAGTTTAATGCAAAATTTGATGCAGATTCAATGATCTACTCACTCAGTCATTTTGAATGTGACAGCCACCCAGTACACATGCTCACTCAACAGTGTCTATTCTCCCACTGACCAGTACAGTGAAGTCATCATTGTTCACACACGCGTGTTCCAGTCCAGTCTCCTCGGCTGCTGGGTTATGTCAATGTTGCATGAACAGTTCTTATTACATTAACGATGGTTGGACTTTTTCTGGACAGGCCTTGTTTTTCTAAAATTAAGCCACACTTTATGATTACCACCATAGTGGTCAACATTACTGTTATAAATAACGATGACTTTACTATCATCTTCCACATTCTATGAACTAAATAGAATCTTTCTTGAGATCTGAGATTATGGCAAATGGGTAAATTCTGTTCTGTAGTGAAAGTATTCAAAACTCTCTCTTGACTGCTACTGCTCAGATGGCATCAGAAAAGTTTCAGCACTTAGCAAATAAGTGAGCCCCAAATCATGAGTCAGCTGTTAGACAGAAATCTATTTCTAATAAAAGCATTTTCCACGTGCCTCCATTTTATTATTTTGTGGTGTCAAAGTTGGTAGCAAAACTTTTAGAGTTGTAAGATGTGCTCTCTGAACAAATCATTTCCTGAAAAGATTTAATCAGCAGAAGCATCTGAGGTAGCCCTTTCTCAAGTCTTATTTTCCAAAGTGAGTTAGTGATTATTTTTCCAAACCATTTAACCTTCTTGTTCCTTAGTTTCCCTGTCTGCAAAATGAGAGATATAGAGGAGCTTAGTGGGAAACAGAGGATGGGAATTATGTAAACTGCTTTCTACAATACTTGATACATAGTGACTACTCAGTAAGAGTTAATTATTACAGTCTTCCAGTTTGAGTCAACTAAAGTCCATTGCCTGTGTACTGGGTACTAGAAGTACAAAAGAGATAAATGACATCATCATAACACATATATAACCTATTAGGAAGGTACAATTCAAGAACAAAAAGAAATATAACACATTTAGAAAACCAAAGATAACAAATCACTTCAAAAAATGTAATAGGAAAGCCCTGGCTGTTGTGGCTCAGTGGATTGAGCACCAGCCTGCGAACCAAAGGGTAGCTGGTTCGATTCCCAGTCAGGGCACATGCCTGGGTGGTGGGCCAGGTCCCCAGTAAGGGGTGTGTGAGAGGCAACCACACGTTGATGTTTCTCTCCCTTTCTCCTTCCTTTCCCTGTTCTCTAAAAATAGATAAAATCTTAAAAATATCTTTAAAAAAAGTAAGGATAGAAGTAGGGTTAGGCCAAATAGGTCTCATGGAATAAGTGAACCCAATCTGCATATTGGGGTTAAATGATGTCTGTGAATTGATGGAAAATTGGGAAGAAGAGACCAATAAAAATAAGTCACAGATACAAAGAACAACAAAGTGGTATAGGTAAGATCAGTGGTGAAGGAATTTGGTATAAGGAAAAATAAAGAGGCCCCACAGAAACAGAGGTGTCATTTGTAGGAATGTTATATAAGCTACAGTTATTAAAAAAAAGTATTTAGATCAGCTTTATCCATTTATACACTTGAGCAATACAAGTAAAAAATCACTATAGGTTCTTGAAGAGGAAAATAACTTGTCAAAAAATATGTTTTAGAAAGGTTACACCAGCAGCTGTAGGCTGCAGGCTCTGGGTGGAAGAAACACCGGAAGCACAGAGTTGGCAGTTGAAGCTTTGAGAGCAAATGAACTCTCTCTGAGGGAGTCATTAGAGGGGGGGTGGGGAAGCAGAGGGCAAGGCCAAAGCTGACGAAAGTTCACAATTAGCTAGAGCCTGTGCAGGACAGAGATACATAAAATACAGGAGGAGAAATGAGAGGCAGGTATATAAAAAGGTCTGGTTTTTAGCACACAAAGTCATGAAGAGATGGAGAATATGAATTAAGAGGGTGGGGTGGGGAGTGGGGACAAATTTGGATTTTAAAGGAGTGGCTAAAGGTGGAAAATAAAACAGAAAAGGGTTGAGGCCATAACTTTGTAGGATTCTTGCATTATCCTTTACCCACAAAAAGAATGGAAACAATCACAATCGCATCTGTATTTTAGAACGATATTTCTGGCCAACAGTGTAAAGGAAATACTGGAGGACAGAGGAGGTTGAAGGCAGGAGGGCAACAGAGGGTTCACCTACAATACTCACTGTGAGAGGAGTAGACAAAAGAATGAAGAGGAAAGCAATTTAAGACTTTGGGATGCAAGATCAGTATGACCTAGTGGCCTTATAGCTTTCTGGCCCTTATTACCAATAAATAGTCCAGTTTCACAGAGGAGAAATTACAGACTGTGTTTTGGAAATGCTAAGTGTGAAAGGCCTATAAGACATGCTGTAGGTAGTTATCAACTTGTATCTGGAATTTTGAACAGCAGTGGCTGTTTGTATATTGGACAGTAAAGCCTAGGGTGATTTGTGCATATGAATATTCCTAGCATTCCTTGTGCTTGCTTCCCAAGTGAATTCTCCTCCTAACCATCTGCAAAACAACCTAATTAGAGGCACCTTAATTGTAATTGTTTTTTATGTGATGGGTACATGCCCTCTATTGTATTTTAATTTGATTCGATTTCATTGAGAATAATTATTATTTTCTTGACTACATAGTAAGGTAAATTCAGAACACTATCAGATAGCAATTTTCAAAAATACTAAAATCACATAAAAAGTAAATTATTAATTTAGAGTTAAGATTTTATAAGACAGAAATAATTGATATTCTATGCAACAAGGTGACTAATAATATTAGATACAAGACTAAAAACACATCTTTTAAAAGTCATATTATTTGTATAAAGAGATCAATTTATTGGTCTGATACATATTTGATAGGAGTTTTAAAATTAAATTGCTATTTCTGTTTCTGGTCATATATCATATTTTTCAAATAAAGATTCCTCAGGAGAAATAATACAATCTTTTGATCATGCAACTGGGCAACATTCTCTCCTCAATCATTTAGTTGCTTCATTTCAGACTCATGAGAATTAGCTAGCAATAATTTATAGAGGCTGAGTGATTTTCATAGGACATACAAAAGGAGAAATTATATTCACATCTTTGTCAAATAAACTTCTTTTCATGATTTAAATAAAGATAGGACTTAATAAAACACATTTACATTTCATTTCATGAGCTTTACAACTGGGGATACATATTGAGAACATAATTTTTAACTTAGCTCAAACTCATATGTCATGATTATGTGGAAGATTAGTATCTGCAGCAAATTTTCCCCATCTCCCCTCTCCTGTTCATTTACATGAAATCTCTTGTTGCAAATGTGGGTTTGACTGTTGGTTTTCTAAGCTAACAATTTTGTACTTATCTGGCAGGGACACATTTTTTGTCCACAGTCCCTTAAGCCCACACTGAAAAACTGAATTCTGGCGTGGAGACCACACACTTTAAAGTGGTACTAAATGGACTAAAGTCATTCCCTTAACAACAGTGACAACAACAACAGAATTACTGAAACTTGCAATCTACACATTCCTCCAGAGTACAGTACTTAGTTCACAGTAGCACATAATAAGCATTCACTGTCATGAAGGACGCTTATGATGTTGTTGAGATTATTTTAGAAATCTTTGGATTAATGGTGGTGAGTGATTTACCCAAAGTACAAAAAACACAAATGTATTTTTAACTGTGCGGGCGATGACACTAGGGCAATGTGAAATGTCAGGCCCTGTGGTCTTTATGTAAAAAGCATGTGTTCTAAAAATAGTATGCTCCATTCCTTTATGTTAAGACAGCAATTTTAAATTATTTGAAGAATTTAAAGAAAAAAAATGAATTCCACTGCACTTCAGAAGACATGTAAATGTTGAAAACTAGTTATCGAAGCACTAAGGTGAGGGCCACAGCCACCTAGGGTGCTAATGTTAAATCTGAAGTGACAGTTTTTCTTTCTTCTTATACAACTATTTACAGGGCCCTAAGGTCTTGCTCATTCAGGGTCTCTGTTTTTTTTAAATCAAGCTTAAAAAAGCAGAAGCACACACACATAAATGCATGCATAAGTAGAATGTACCTTGATGATGGAGTTATACCTTGCCTACAGTATAGTACACAAATATCATGAGTGTTCAGCTCCATGTTTACAGAAATATGTGTTACGCACCAACGAGTCAGCTTCAACTCCTGGAGACCCTATGAATGGGCAAGGTCAAAAGGTCCTGTCCTCTACAGCCTCGCTCAGCTCCTATAAAGCTAGGCCTCTGGCTTCTTTTGTGGAGACAATCCCTGTCATGTTTGGTCTTCCTCTTTTCCTGCCACCTTGTATTTTTTCCCACATTACCATCTTTTCTAAGGAACTCTGACTTCTCACTGTGTGCCAAAGTAGAGCAGCTCTGGTTTTGCCATTTTTGCCTCCAGCAAAATTTCAGGCTTCTTGTGCTGCGGGATATGCTTTTTAGTCACGCTGGTGGTCCAGGGTATGCGTAGAGCTCTGCTTCAACAACACATTTCAAATGAGCCATTTTTTTTTTTCTGTCATCTTTCTTCAGTGTCCATCATTCACATCCACACATACTAACTGGGAATACGTGGCTATGGATGATCTTAGCCTTGGTCTCTAATAACACATCTTTGATCTGGGTGATCTTTCCTAACTCTTCCAGAGCAGTTCTTCCGTGTCTCAGTCTTCCCTTGATTTCGTGGCTGCAGTCTCCGTTTGAACTGATGCCTGAACTAAAGTAAGCAAAATCTTTAACCATTTCAATGTTTCTGTTGTCCATGTTGAGGCTATGTATTTCTGTTGTAGTCATGATTTTTGTCTTTTTGATGTCCAAATGTAGTCTTGCTTTGGGACTTTCCTTTCTCCTTTTCATCAGAAGTTTTCAAATCATTGCTATTTTCTGCCATTGAGATCATGTTACCTCCATGTCATAAGTTAACTGATATTTCTTCCACTGATTTTCATTCCTCTTTCTTTTGAACCTTGCCTGGTTTTTTGTTTTTGTTTTGTTTTTCTTTGTATAACATGTTCTGTGTAAAGATTAAATAAATAGGGAGATAAAATGTAACCTTGTCTTGTCTGACACCTTTGACACCTTAACTGTAAACTCTTCTCTCCTTCCATATTCCATCTTTACAGTGGCTTCCTGTCCACAATAAGGTTACACTTCAAGACAATCAAGTGCTGAAGCACACCCATTTATCTCAGAGCACCCTGCAGCTACTCACAATCCATGCAGTCAAAGACTTTACTGTAGTCTGTAAACCATAAACTAATCTCAAGTGCCTCTCCCTATCTAAATGCAGCTTGCAGAGGTAGGTTCCCTTCTACCCTCCCAGATAAAAAGGTGTCCTTCCCACACTCCGGCATGCTCCCTTGTGCTCTTATCCAGTCAACAGTCTGTGCAAAGTTGCATATTTCTATAACTATCATCATTATAAATTAATTTTGCCAGTTCCTGGGTTTCATATAAATAGAATGCGTACACCTGAAGCTGGCTGCTTTCACATAATATTATACCTGTGAGATATACCTATATTGTTTGTTACTTGAAGTAGTTTCTCTTTGTGGCTGTGGAGTATTCCTAGAATGAATATAATAACAATTTATTGACCCTTTCTACTGTTGGTGGACATTTAGGTTTTTTCCTTTTTTTAAAATTCATAAATGATGCCACTATAAAATTCTTCTGCAAGCCATATATTTTGAATTGCTTGGTCTTAGGTTATATTTGGTTAATTAGTTAACGTGCATTAGCTTCAATAGATAATGACAAATAGCTTCTAAGTGGTGGTACCAGTGCGCCCTCCCACCATTCAGGGTACCATCTATTGAACCTTAACACTTGCTAGAATAGATCTCTCCTGTTATTAGGTTACACTTTTCATTAGCTGTACAAAATAATCCATTGAAGTGCTCTTCTTTTAAGTGAAGGTGTCTCTTTTCTCAACAAATGCATTATTTAAATATAAATAACAATTCCAGCATCTAGAATGAGGAGAAGAAAATCCATAAGTTAACCCTTATCAAATATAATATCAGAATACCTTAAATATATTTTGAAAGGAAGACATAATTTTAACAAGTCTCAAATGTTTCCAGTGGCATTCTGCTCCTGCCATGAAATTATGTGAATTAACTGACAGTAAAGGTCTGCTTTTTGTTCTTTTGTTTCTTTTTATGACAGGGCCCACAGTATTGAAAGTGCACATATAAATTGAAATGTATAACTAAAGTTAAATAAGGGAGAATTAGAATTTCCTGTTACTAAATTAAATATAGCAATATCAAATAGCTCTCTTGGCACTGCCAGTCATGTTAAAAGCTGAAACATACCAATTTAAACCCAAATGAATCTCTGCAGCTCCACTTTATATTAGAGGGAAAAATAACCTAAATCTCTCTATCATTTTAGGTGCAGAGAGTTAGTTTTATACATAAATAAGTGTTACTCTCTAACTTTTATACCAACTATTGATTTAACAATATTTCAATACAGTAAGAGACCACAGCTTTGCTAAGCATCTGGGTGCACACCACAAAGTCAGACCTAGTTCCAAAATAAAGAGCAGGAGCAAGCCTGCAATCATGGAAAACATGGACAGAATCCTGTAGCTACCATGTCTTCATGACAGCAACCTTAGGCAAGTGAAAAGTAGCAGAATACACCATGGCAAAATATGACTGCAGGAATTCAGGACAGGCCACTCCAAAATGTGCCACTTTGTTATATTGATTATTTTGAGCAGTTAGGCACTTGAAAAACAACAAATGCTGGAACAGGCTTTCTCTGACCTCCGCTTATCTGTCTAAAGACAGATCCTACAAAAGAAACCTAATTGTCAATAATTCCCTCCCAGGGAGTTTCGTGAACCAGGGAGGATGACTCCTGTAACAAGAGGGGAGACTAGAAGCTGACAACTCGTCCAGACAAACTGTCACCAACTATCACACCTCCTATTTAGTCTTCTAAATAGGAGGACCCATTCATCGGTTCTAAAAATCATTTCCTCTCCCCTACGGGGCATACATCCTACCCAACTCCTTCTCTGTTATGATTATATTTAAGCCTGAATTCTAAAACCACCTGTTTATTCCCCTCACCACACCCACTCTGAATACCTATACTCATGTATACATGAGGTATGCATTTTAGTAAATGTTTGTTGGCTTTCCTCTTGCTAATCTGTCTTATTACAGGGGTCTCAACTAAGACCTCAAAAGGTAAAGGGAAACTAGCCATCTAAACTTTCTGATATTCCATCTCCCTTTTTTTTTCTTGCAAAGTATATATCATATCTACCTAAAAGGATATTTTAAGCATTAAGATGGTGATCACAAAGAGACAGGTAGACTTCCTGGTACATTTCAATAGTTCTGAAATTATACACTTTAGTCATCTGGAAAACTTTAAAAAATCCTAATGCCTCAGCCGTGTGTCAGACCAATTAAATCATAATCTCAGGGGGTATGACCTAAGCAATAGTATTTTTCAAAGTCCTGGGTAATTCCATATTTATAACTGAACTGTAGATACTTACAAAAAGGAGGTATATTCTAAAGGCATAATAACATAGAGCAGGTGTCATTTAGTGGGGTACAGTAATTGAGAAAGGATGGAAGATCACAATGGGAACCAGCAGGAGTCTGCATCAGGACAAAGCAATTTGTGATGCACAGATCACAGGGAAGACTGGAGGGCAGCACCTCCAATGACAAATCTCTGCCGTCCTAACTGTGACTCGCTCTGCTAGGTCTGCACAGTGTCAGAGAAATATCTGCTTTATCTTTAATGCCCAATTCACTTTACTCCCTTTCCCTTTTAAGTTAGCATTTGACTGTTACATAATGAATGCATGTAAAGGAAAGTCTATTTTAGGCTGAAAGAATTTTTTTATTAATACAGATGTATAGAAATATAAGTTAAAAGGTTTCTTAGATTTCATAAATTTCACTGTGTTAAAATTACTGGGCTAATTTACCTTTGCAGGAAAGAACATCAATCTTCCTTCCAAAACACTTTGAAGATAAAATGTCAGCATTTAATCTTTTCCACATTGTATCTCCTGTTCTATAATGTGAAATATTTAAAACCTGTAAAATACATATTTTCTCTAATGTCTCAAATAAGACATTATAGAGAATATATATTTTTGAAAAGTCTTCAAAGATATACTTTAAAATCTATTTCTGATTTATTATGTATGCTTATTCATTTTTAAATGAGTAAGTCTCAAGAATCAAAGAAATCTGAAGAAAATTATTATACTAACCCTGTTATTTCAAGTACAAACAACATAATTAAAAATATAAATATTTTTTATTTTTATTCTTTTTATTAGAGTTGTAAAATCTGACTAGTGAGGAGTGTGATGCAATGTTACCAAATGTTCACAATACATAAATGCCTTTCTATTGTGGTGTTTCACTTTACTTAGCTTGGTTTAATAAAATTCATGGCTATGACTACAGAGATAAAAGGTGAACTGATCACCTAATACTAATGACCCAACTGAAAATACACATTATGTTTCTCAATGATTGAAATAATAGCCTGGGCTCAACTCTGCATATTGCTGCTTAGCTGATATATACACAATTTGAAATTTTGTAATCACACGTTGAAGTGATTTGAGTTTTTTGCTTTGTTTTGCTTTGTTTTTTTGCTAAATCCCTTCACCTTCTCTACCCAGTCCCTCACCCAAAACTTTTGGTGGAGAAACCCTATCAATTAAGAGAGAAATTCTCCCCTTCCATTTTAGTTTGCTAGAATTTTTGTCACAAATGATTACTGAATATTATTCAACTATTTAAATACTTTTTCCTTTTAACATGCTAATAAGGTCCACCTATTTTAAACATTTGATCTAGAGATTATATTCATTGGATAAATTCAATCTGGTTATGATGTCTTATCTTTTTCTCCACATTGCATTACTTTTTGCTAAATGTTTTATTTAGAAGTTTTGCATTTATTTTTATGAGTGAGACTGACCTATAATTTTTCCTCTCCATCTGTTCCTGTCAGGTTTGGGTATCAAAACTATAAAAACTTCATAAAATAAGATGAAACATTTTCTCTCTGTTTCTCTTTTAGGATGATTTCTCTAAAGGCTATATATTTTCCTCTATTTTAAACAGCTTAAGGGCTATTCAGGTTTTCTATTTCTTTTTCAGTGGATTTTGGCAAATGTATTTTTCTGGGAATTTGTTCATATTACTTCTCTAAATACCGTTTTATTCTTTGTAGTATCTGCAATTATATCTCCTTTCTATACATTGTTTTTAGGGCCTTGCCTCTTTAAGCTTGATAAATCTTGAAAGAGGTCTTACCAACTTATTTTAGAAATTTCAAAAAAACCCACAAATATTTAACTTTTTTATTGTTTTGTATATTTCATAAATTTTTATTGTTTTGTATATGTCATAAATTTGCACCCTTGTCTTTACTATCTTTTAAATTTGAAGTTGTTTAGATTTATTCATTTTAACTTTAATTTCTTAAATATTATGCGTATATAATTTTCACATTTTTCCTTCTTCTCTAACAGTTCTAATGGCTATATATTTTCCTCCAATATTGTTTTAATGCATCTCCCAAAAAGACACACAATATTTTTTTATTTTTATGCATTTCAAAGTATTATATCTCTGCCACTATTCTTTAACTCATGCGGGTTTTTAAATGTGTTTCATAAAAATTTCCAAACATATAGAATTTTCTAGTTATCTCATATTGTTGACACTTACCAAATATATAGTCTGAGAATATAGTCTCATGTCAATTCTCTGAAATATGTGAGACTTTTTTTATAACCTAGAATGTTGACAATTTTGGATGAAGTTTTTTGTGTTCTTGAAAATAATAGGTATTCTCCCTTTGTTGGTTGAAGCATTCTATATGTATCCTATGATATTTCCAATATACTTTCCTGGTATTTTTTGAGTGGTTCGTTTTCTCAATTATTGGATTATTAAAGTTTAAAATCTGCCTAGACAGTGAATTTCTCAATGCATCCTTGTTTAATTTTACCTTTACATACTTGATCTCTTGTTAGCTGATAATAAGAACAGAACACATATGTTACTAATGATTTAAACAGTTTGTCAATATCCTTCAATCTCTAGTAATACCTTTTTCCTTTAAGTCTATTTGATCTAATTAGAAATTTGCTTTATTTGTTTTTTGTCTCCTTTATATTTTTTTTTCATTTTTTATTATGTTTGTCTCCTTATAGTTTGGATGCATCTCCTGTTAGTATTTCACTTTATTTTTTCATTTAACAATCTTTGTCTTTGTACTTGAGAATCCACTTATATTGACTGAGGTCACTGATATGTTTGGACTCAATTCTCCCGTTTCACCTTCAGCTTTCATGTGTACTGCTTTTGTTGAGTGTTTTTTTCCTCTCTTTGTATTGACAAAGACTCTTCCCACCATCACCTTCATTCCATTCATTTTTATTATTATATGTATTTTTTTAATTGTACTGTTCAGTTATTGCTTTAGTTTTGTTGACTAGAAATTTGAAAATCCTTATTTTCCTCAATGTGTTAAGTTACTCAACCTATTTTTCTTTTACCAGAATAATACAATATCTTTAAATCTGTATGATCATCTACTTCACAAGCAATCACTTTCCAAGGCTATGCTTATAACTTGATTTTTCTAACCTGAAAGACATTGCATATTTTCTTACGATTTTTATACAATCAACATCTAATCAGAAGTTCCTCTATGTTTGTTTACCTATTTATTTGATCATTATTCCTTTGTCCAAACTGTCCTAACATGATAAGTATGTTCTTTCTTCTGGAACTACAAAATTTAGAAGTTCTTCTAGTGTATATTTGGTGGTGTTAAATTCTGTTTCTATTTTTCTAAAAATATCTTTCTTTTGCCTTCATTTTTAAACAGTAAGTTTACATGATATAATTCTAGGTTGGAAGAACTTTTAACTCTTAGAAAACATAATTCATTATCTTCTGATTTTAATTGTCACCATAAAAATTTAGAAATAAATCTAATCTCTATTTTGTTGTTGTTGCTGTTCCTCTGTATTTGCTCTCTGGTTACCTATCAGACCTCTTTGTAGCATTTTTTAGTTTCATTATGCTATATTTAAATGGAGATCTCCACCTCCTTCTTCTCCTTTCTCTCCTTCTTTTTTGCTTTTGATTCCTGTGTATCTCAAATGTTTCCTAATTTATTTTTTCACCTTCTTAATTATTTCCTGCTTTTATCTCAATTACTCTCTGTTGTGCAATCTAGATAATTTCTTTAATATATATGAGGTTTGTCCAAAAAAAGTCCAACCATTGTTACTATAACAAGAAGGGTTTGCAAGACATCCATGCAATGGTGCAGCCAAGGAGAGTGGACTGGAATGTGCATGTACAAACAGTGATGACTTCATTGTATTCATCAGTGGGGGCAATAGACACCACTGAGTGAGCATGTGTACTGTATTTGAAATGACTGAGCAAACAGAGCAGCAAATCTGCATCAAATTTTGCGTTCAGCTTGAATATTCCCTTTTGGAAAGATGACTCAGAAGGTCATAGCTATGGGTAGCTGGTAATTGGCAACTTCATCACAACAAGGCACCTGCTCATGAATTACATATCATGCAGAGATTTTTGGCGTAACATCAAATCACCCATGTGACTCAGCACCGTTACATCTCAGATTTGGCACTCTGTGACCTCAGGCTTTTCCCAAAACTAATATCACCTTTGCAAAGAAACAGATTTCAGACTGTCAATGAGATTCAGGAAAATATGACAGGGCAACTGACTGCAACTGGGAAAACTGTGTGAGGTCCCTAGGTGACTACTCTGAAGGGGGCTGAGACATCACTGTGCTTTGTACAATGTTTTTTGTATCTTGTATCTTCTTCAATAAATGTCTCTGTTTTTCATATTACATGGATAGACACCGTCTGTACAGACCTAGTATACCTACCTAGTCTTCAAATATCTTTTCATTTGCGTCTACTCAAGTTTTTTGGTTTAATAAGTTCATTTATTACACAGACTTTCAGTTATTATGTTTTTCATTTCCTTAAATTTAGTTTAGTTCTGTTTCAAATGTAACTGGCCAATTTTTATAGTCACTTGTCACAGTTTATAGTCATATATTGTCATATACTTTTATAGTCACTTATTATATAGACTTTGTCATACTTTTAACTCCACCTTTTTATTTCTTTAAAGAGATTAAAAGCATTTATATTCACCATATAATAATTTTATTATGTATAGTCTTTGCAAACTTGATTCTACATTTTTTAAATTATTTTCATAGTGATATATTTATGTGCTTTGCTTGTTTGGTCTTTAATTCATGTTCTTTGGAACTGTTTCTATGAGAACACTTAGCTTTTTGTACTTAATATGTCTTTTTCTTACAGAGAGGTTTTATACTTGGTTCATTTTCACACTGGAGACACCAATTCTTCCCAAGACCACTTTATGCTAAAATTGAGGTTTCGAGGTTTGGGAGCCACAGGCGTCAGTGTGAATGGTGGTTCTAAAGCCCAGTGAGGGGGCATCTGTAATCAGGGTTTCTCAAGGAGAGACTTTGTTTTTACTGTTTTATCTCTTTCCACTGACTAGCAAGATTAATAAAGTGGGTTTCTTTTTATCAAGGGTGTTGCCTTAATTCATCTCAGTGTTCAATGGCGATGGGTGGTGCAGGCCGACAAACACATGAGAGCACTCCACAAAAGCATGGACAGAGTCCATAACTACTTGCTCAATTAAGGAAAAAATACTTTTCAAGGATAATTTATTTCCAATATAAATTACCACTTCAGTAATGTTTATTAATGTTTTTTAGAAGTAAAAGTTCCTTTTGCTTCATTACAGTGAAAAAAATGCCCACAATGAACAACATTTTTTAAAAAAGATGGATAACATGGAACATTTTCCGAAACATATTTGTAGAAGCATGTTATGTGTAATTAAACATTGCAGCCTTTCTCAGTAATCCTCTGCTATAGAATTAGAAGTTCTATAAATAGAACTTGCTTCTTAAAGCTGTGTCCTAAAATGGAATCAATACGAGCACATAAGGCTTTGGAAACATTTCTGCCATGGGGATATTTGCTATACAGAAAATCCTTCCCAGCACTACCACCTACCTCTCCTCCTTCTCTATGCTGCAACTTTCTCTAGAAAGATGTGGTTATTACCACAGTGGAATGAGCTTTAATGCCCTCAAGGGAATACACTTTCGTATATTCATATTGAATGGTGTAATTCATCTGAAAACAAATGCTTTAGGTGATTTTCGATCTCTGAAACCTGAATCACATATTTCTGAAGTGGATAGATGATTTCTATATGCCTATTCTCCTCATGTATATTATAAATGACTCTACAGAAATACAAAGTTCACCCCACTATCTCCTTATCATGCCTCTGCTTTTGTGCAGAAAATGGCAAATTTCTTCTGCTCAAAGAACACCAGAATTTAGCTGAAAATGCCTCATATCATTTTATCAGTAAAAGAAATGCAATACCCTGAATGAAGTTAAATTCAAGTAACTGTCAGCAGTTCATATTATCTTTAACTGCATCTGTAAGATCATTTCAGTTGGGAAAAGGAGAAGAGGCTGATACTTGTATAGTTTCCTACAAATACTTAAGATTTTCTTCAGGGAACCTTCAACTTTGATGTCTGACCCCTCAGAGAGAGATCATTTTCTGAAAGAACTACAGAACGCTCGGCCATGCTAGTGCTACAAAGCAGTCAGCACTGAATTTCTCAACACTTAGAAAACTTCACTATATGCATACTAAATGGTTTTATGCTAAGTACCCCAATTCTGTGCATTTATTTCTTACAATAAGTTCAAAACAGTCTATCTGCTTTGAGAACTGAAAAACTGCTATTAAATGTCTTTTTCCTTGATAATAAGAAAGAAAGGCATGATAAGGAAAAACGACCATTAGTTTTTCTTTTCCATGGTAAGTGCACCTTGTTGCAAAGCTGAAATGCTGTATATACTAGCTGAATGTTATCAACATCTTATACAAGGAAAACAACAAGAGTGAAGTAAACATTGAATAATTTCCATTAAATGAATAATGATGCTTTTCTGTAATACTGAGATTTCTCCAGAATGTTCAAGATAAGCACGTTAACTCTATTTCCTAATGTTGTGAATGTAAGACATGTTTTTTTTTAGCTGTCTTATTATGAAAAATAGATCTCTCCCTGTTACATGGTGCTTGCTATGAATGGCTCCCAGGGTTATGTTTCTGACTGCATTCAATGACACTGTGCCACATTATTAATTTATGTAAGTTTCTTAGAAGTCAGCATAATGATTATACTGCCTATTGTGTACACTGCATGTCTCTATTTCTGTATGTGATATCCTGTTGCTGCTTCAAAATTCATAAATTATTATAGCTATTATTTTGCTTCTTGATTCCACTGTATAAATTATTTATTAATTTCTTCCACTAATCATCACTTAGCAGCATTCCTAAAAATAATGGCAAAAATAATTTTTTAAAATAAAAAGTATAATAATTAACTTACAACAATTAGAATTTTCCAAGGCATTTTCACATATACTATTTATAATAATAGTGTCAAATAAGAATAGAGGTCTATTATTGCCTTGGTACTAAAGAAAAAAACTGAGACTTAGAATTATCAGGTGCCCTGTCCAAAATCACATAATTTTATACATATTACTTATAGATTTTTTAGAAAAAATTCTACTTTAGAGAGTGCAAACTTACCAGCAGTTTAATTTCCAAATATCAAATTAAAATATGTAAAAATCTAAATACTTAGATATCTAGTTACTTAAAATTGTTTGTTAGAAAGTGAGTACAAAATGTTCCAGAACCATATTTTATAGAAGATTAACTTCTAATATTAACTTGCAAATAACAAAATCATTCCAAACAGATATGAACTACAAGTAAGTATGATGAGCACAAAACCTGAGATTCCTAGAAAACTACCAGTTTTTCTTGGAGTAATGAACTGTCTTTTCCTTTCAATGCAAAAAGAAAATATTTAATTCTAAAATTAGCTGTAATGCTTGAAAGTGAGAAACATAGAAGAATACATTTTGCTTTTATTTATGTGACAATAAACAAGCAAGAGTAAGGTAACAGGTACAGGAATGCTGCAATGCTCACTACCCTGAATTGCCAATTAGGTTTAAGTGCTCAAATAATTTATAGAACAAAGCCATAAGCTGGTTAAATTCAATGCTTGAACTAGTACAATCTTTTCTTTAAAGTCAGAAAACTATTAAAACAAAAATTGGATCAAGTTAGTCCATACAATTGGTATCATAGATTTAGTATGTTTATAGGTCTCAAATTTATCCTCAACAGTTTATTTTTAAATAAAGATATGTATTTTATGTGTTGTCATGTCTACTCCCTACAGGACAAACTGAAAAGGACACATTTTTAAAATAGTATCCTTTGTAATAGGATGCTTTCTCACATTCAACTATCTTTCTTTATCTGTGTTTAATGAACAAAGTCAATAAAATATCATTTAGATGAACATACAGACTTATAAAAATGTGGTCAACATTTATAATAGATCAATTATCAATAAAATTCCCTCGTTCTTTTCATTTAATTTATAATCCAACCTCTCAGTTCCGCTTATATTTTAGGTAGATAAGTCTATTGAGGAGGCTTCCTCAGGGCTGGGTGTCGGCCTGGGCGCACAGCTCCGGTTGCTGGGCAGCAGGGCTGCCTCCAGTAACAACCAACACAGGGCACATTTGGTTCTATGCTCCCAGCATATTGTAAGGCAAAGAAAAATGGATCAGGAAGGGGTGGGTATTCCAGTCCTTACAGCAACTACTCTATTGTTTTATTTTACTTTGTTTCCTCACTGATATTTATCGCTGAAAGATTTTCTATAAGAAGAGTTAAATAAATGTTTCTCTGTATACCATTTTTCTTTAACAGCAGGATCCACCTGGGTACAGAGGTTATTCATTTATATGTATTTTAAGTCCTCCCCCTGCACATATTCAGACCTGGAACAATGAATTTTCAGTCGATACTAATAAATAAAGAAGTAAACTTATATGAGCTCATGAAGTACTGAATTATTCATCTCTAGAGTTTGGGGCAAATTGTCGAATATGTTATAAGGCTGGATACATGCTCCCATGTGCATGTGCATTTGGTGAGAAAACTCACCAAACACCTTTCCAGCCGATCTGTGAGAGGGTATTGTCCGACTGACAGAAGAGGCAATCTAATAGCAGAGTCATTCCAGGAAAATAAAGTGAACAGAGTACGGCAATAATTGATTTCCTAATTCAGGTTGAAGTCAAAAGCCATTATTGAGTTCAAGACAAAGTGCTGATTATAGAATTTTTGTTCTCAGTGCAAGATTTCACAAGCTCCAGTGGCTGTTTCCCTTACTGGAGTTCACAGGACCGTCTGCTTGAGAAGAGAGTCGAGGGGCAGTATTGCTATAATAGCATTACTCATCTTTGTCATTGGTTCAATCACAATTTTAATGACAGAGGTACAGTTTTGATAAGTAAATCCATGTTTTCTGAAAAGGCTGTAATGAACACAGAGCTTCTGTGGTACAATATCAACTTGAGACTCTCATCATCACATTGCAGAATAGGGTGAACTTGACAGTGCATGTTTTTCTTCTTACACTGAGAAGAAAAATAATCAGGCTATTTTAGATGTCTTTCTTCACATTTGTAAATAGATGATATATTATTAGGTAGGTAGGTGACAGATATAACTATTATATAGGTAGGTCAATAGATACATGCATATATACATACATACATAGGCAGACTCAGATGTAGATGAAAATAAGGAAAATTGAGAAGTATAGAGGGAAAGGAAGGTAACCAGTATGAAAACAGAAAATGAAATAAAATTTAAAACAAAATACTTGTGAAAGGAGGACACAGAATTATATAAAAGCTTATCATTATGGAGAGTTTAGTACTTCTTACTTCAGGTTGTGAATTATGATATGATTATGCTATGTGGAGTTTGATTACATGTGATTATGTAGAGTGTGTAACTATGATTGTGTAGAGATTTGATAGTCCTTAGTTCAGATTGGGAATTATTAGTAATTATAATCAATTTCTTATATTTATGTTGTAAACAATATGATCACCAAGAGCTGAAGCTATAATAAGAACTTAACAACAACTAAAGCTGTACATTTCACTTGCTTAAACACTGTAATTTATTCCCACTTGAGAATTAACATAATTTACCTTTTGAAATTGGAGTTGCAAAGAGTTCAGTTTTTGATAGAGAAAATTATGAAAAAATTTAAGTAAAAAATTATTGAAGATTTCTAACAAATATATGCATAACATTCTATTTGCTTAATTTCAAAGGAACAAGCTAATAATGCAACTACATAGATATAATAAGAAAAATCCATGAAACATTCTTAAATTTTAATCATTTTCTAAAAAAAATCATGAGGTAAATGTATTTTTTAGTTAGACCACTAACAACTATTTCTATGGGGGCTATTGAAGATAAATTATTACACCACTCACAAACTATTAAAGTTCAATAGTGAAGTAATTTTAAACATTAGAATATCACTAAATAACATATTACTGTGTATGCAAGTTGAAATTTATGTATAATAAATTAGCCAATAAAAAACTCATAGCTTCTTAGGGAGGAGCAAAAAGGAAGATTTTTATGGGTATTAACATTTTATTGAGAAATATTTTATAAAAATAGTCCCAAGAAAGTGAAATATTCACAATAAAGTTATTAGTTATGATTTCCTTAACAAACAACCAATTAAGAAAAAGATCAACTACAAACTTAATGGAAGAGTTACTTTATTTTGAAATATGAATTCCTGTGTCAAAAAATAAATAATTGGAGACTGCAGGCCTTTTTAGAGCACAAAATTCTCTTGTGCTAAATTTTTGTTTTTCATTTTGTGTTTTTTTATATTTGAAGCATATACATTTCATTGATCAATATAACCATGAGGCCTTAAATCATATAAATAATAAAGTATATTAATATCCATAAATATTATGCCATATATTCTATTCCCCACTCTAATCTATTCAATAGGAAAATAATATTGACACAAACTTTTCTCTCAAAAACAAATAAACAAATATTAGTGATTTATTAGATTCAGAGTTATTATTTAGAAGAATTTCTGATGCTGCTTGATGGAAGATAAAGAAGGTGAAGATACCAAGGATCTAATCTTTTAGGTGCTTGGAGAAATGGAGCAAGGGCATGACTTAAAAAGTGCAATAGCTCTGCAATATGTTTCTTCCTGCCCAGGAGAACAGAAGTAGATATCAGTAGTCACTGCATTTTTTCCATCCTGAACATTTCATGTAAGATCAATGACCTTGCACAGGGGCCATGTGAGAAAAATAAAATACTTTAGTCTTCAAATACTGTAACTGCAAAAAGAGGGAAGAAGTATAAGAAACCAAGTTCTATTACCTTCTTTATTCTTTATATGGGATGCTTGTCTAAACTTAAGACAAGCATCCCATTCAAAATTTGTTGCCATTGTGCCCTGATACACTGTGTGTATTCAGTGTTTGGCTTTCATTCTCCTACCTGCTACTCACCTACTGATTTATTTGGAAAATTCTAATTGAATGTATTTATGAGCCAGGCCTAAAAACAAACCTCATTCTTGGATTCTTTTATCTTAAAGTGTCATTATCATGAAATCCCATTATTTTTAATGATATCCTTAAAGGTTTTTAAATTTATTTTATTTTAATTTATTTTTGCCTCAAGTATCACCTATACATGTTCTTAAAATCATCTCCTTTTAAATCATCTTCCTTAATAGACACTTTTTTATTTTTATTTTTTTAACATTCTAACTAACCAATGTGGAGAATTTGGTTCACATGCTTTTTAGTTCAATAATATTTTTAATTAAATTTGGATAAGAGGAGTCTTAAATCTGTTCTGGTTCTATTCTCCAGGTCAGAGAACACTGGAAAACTGGGAGATAAGATAAATAAGAATTTTACATAAAGTATATCTCATTACATTTCATTGTAATTCTCACACATGATTCTCTCAGTTATACCAAAATCGAGGAGAGGTTATATAATTTCCTAGTATATGGAGTCCACAACTGGTCTTTTCCAATTTTTCTCATTTAATCTGTAATGTATTTTATCTTCTATTACCATTTAGTCTCCTTTACCCCCGCCTCCAGCAATCACCACACTGTTGTTCACATCCATGAGTCCTTTTTCCATTTTGCTCAATATCCCCACCCCCTCACCTCACTACCCCACTAGCTGTCATCCTGGTCTCCACGTATGAGTCTTTCTCCACTTTTCTTGTTAGTTCAGTTTGTTCATTAGATTCTACGTATGAGTAAAATCATATGGTATTTGCCTTTTTCTGACTGGCTTATTTCGATTGCATAATGTTCTCCAGGTCTGTCCATACAGTTTGCAAAGGATAAAACTTTCTTCCTTTTTATGGCTGAGTAATATATTCCATTGTGTAAATGTCCCATAGTTGTTGTATTCATTCATCTAATGATGGACACATCAGCTGTTTCATTATCTTGGTGGTTGTAAATAATCCTACAATGAACACAGGGGTATTTATGTTCTAATAATTAGTGTTTCGGGTTTCCTCAGATATATTCCCAGAAGTAGGATTGCTGAGGCAAAAGACAACAATTTTTAATTTTTTGAGGTATCTCCATACTGCTTTCCATAGTAGCTGCTCCAATCTGCATTCCCACTAACAGTGTAGAACGGTTCCCCTTTCTTCACATCCTCACCAGCACTTGTTTGTTGATTTATTGATGATAGCCATTCTGACAGGAGTGAGATGATACCACATTGTGGCTTTAATTTGCATTTCTCTGATGATTAGTTGATCATCTTTAAATCCATTGGCAATCTGCATGTCCTATTTGGAGAAGTGTGCATTCATGTCCTTTGTCCATTGTTTAATTCGCATTGACTTTTTTTTTGGCGTTGTTTGTTTTGGTGTTAACATTTGTAAGTTCTTTATACATTTTTGATATTAACCCTTTATCACATTCATCAGCGAATTTGTTTTCTGATTTTGTCGATTGCCTTTTTATTTTGTTGGTGATTTCCTTTGCTCTCCAAAACTTTTTAGTTTGATGTAGTGTTGGGAACTGCCCTGCTTGGTTTCAGAAGCTGTAATCCCCCAGGGCTAAGGCTGAGTAAAGGACCCTGGGACCATAAGCCACTTAGGAGACAAAGCTTATCTTCCTTGTAGGGGTACCACTTCTGCCCTTTTCTCTTCATCTGGCTTGGCCCAAAGCGGATGACTGGTTAGCCAATGACAGATAAGATTCCTCAAAAGAGGGATGACCTGAGACAAGCATGGTCATGAAAGGCCCTCAGGGAAGGACTTGGGGGTCTATAGAAGAAGGGGGTGATGGACCCTCACCCCTCAGCTTTGACATAACCTAAGTCCTCATTCTGTCTGCAAGAAGTTTCCTAATCCCTTGGCTACCTTACTTCACCTGCCTGACTTAAGCCTGAAACAATGCTTTAAGCTTGAAACAATGCTGGAGGTGGGTGCGGCCCTGTACTGGAAAGGGTGGGTTCCCTAGGACGATCAGGCCTAAGAAAGAATGCATAAAATCCCATGAAACCTACTTTGCTAATACCCTCAATTTAAATGATAAGGGTCCAAGCAGGAAGTGAGCTTGTTCCCAAAGTTTTATAGCCCTTTAACTATCTGACTCTGACTCAGAATAAGCCCTCAAAGTCCTTTGAATGTTACCTATTGTTTAATCATTTCTGCCTGACAATGATTGATGAGCCTTATACACTGTAAAGCTTTACAGCGAGCTTTACACACACTGTATTCCTGTGCAAACTGAACTCAATAAAAGCTTATCAAGGCAAGGGTCTAGGTGCTCTCCCCTTGAGAGAGAGGCCACACCATCCCTTTTCCTCCACAGGACTCGGTAGTCCGCGCCAATTTTTCTCATCTCATCCATAACGCTGTAGACCCCAAGAGCCGGGATCCGTGTCAGTGTAGTCCCATTTATTTGTCTTTTCTTTGTTTCCCCCACCAGAGAAGGGATATATCCAATAAAATACTGCTACAAATAATGTTTGAGATTTTGCTGCCTATGTAATCTATGCTTTTTATGGTTTGGGGTCTAACATTTAAGTCTTTGATATATTTTGAATTTATTTTTGTGTGTGGTGTAAGAAGGTGGTCTAGTTTCATTTTTCTGCACTTATCTGTCCAGTATTCCCAACAACATTTATTGAATGAGTTATCTTTAGCCCATTGTATGTGCTTGCTTCCTCTGTCAAATATTAATTGACTATAAAGGTATGAGGTTATTTCTGGATTCTCTATTCTGTTCCATTGATCAATGCATTTGTTTTTATAACAGTACCATGCTGCTTTGATTACTATGGCCTTATAATATAGTTTGATATTAGGTAGCATGCTTCTTCCAACTTTGTTCTTTTTTCTTGGGATTGCTATTGCTATGCAGGGCCTTTTGTGGTTCTATATAGATTTTTGAAATATTTTTTCTAGTTCTGTGAAATACATCATAGGAATATTGATAGGAATTGCATTGAATCTATAGATTGCTTTGGGTAGTATGGACATTTTAATAATGTTAATTCTTCCTGTCCATGAACATGGTATGTGCTTCCACTTATTTGTATCTTCTTCAATTTCTTTCTATAGTGTCTTTTATTTTCCGAGTACAGGTCTTTTATATCTTTGGTCATGTTTATTCTTAGGTATTTTATTTCTTTTGAAACAAATGTGAATGGGATTTTTTTTCTTAATTTACTTTTCTGTTAGTTCATTATTGACATATTAAAATGTAACTGATTTCTAGATATTAATTTTGTATCTTTCTACTTTGCTGAATCCATTTATCAATTCCAGTAGTTTCTTAATGGAATCTATGGGGTTCTCTATGCACAGTAGCATATCATCTGCAAATAAAGACAGTTTTACTTCTTGCTTTCCAATTTGGATGCCTTTTATTTCTTCTTTTCTGATTTCTGTGGCTGGGACTTCTAGTACTATGTTGAATAACAGAGGTGAAAGTGGACATCCCTGTCTTATTTTCCACCTTAAAGGGAAGGCTTGTAGTTTTTGCCTGTTGAGTGGGATGCTGGCAGTGGGTCTGTCATATATGGTCTTTATTGTTTAGGTAAGTTTCCTCTATTCCCACTTTGCTGAGAGTATTTATCATAAATGAGTACAGGATTTTATCAAGTGCTTTTTCCATCTATTGATAGATCATGTGGTTTTTATCCTTCACTTTGTTTATGTGGTGAATCACATGTATAGGTTTGCAAATGTTGTACCGAACTTGCATTCCCAGAATAAATCCCACTTGATCATAGTATATGATCTTTTTGATACACTGATGTATTCAGTTTCCTAATATATTATTGTGGATTTTAGCATCTTTGTCCATCAGAGATATTGGCCTATAATTTTCTCTTCCTAGTGTCTTTATATGGTTTTGGAATTAGGGTAATGCTGTCTCATAAAATGAGTTTGTGAGCCTTCCCTCCCCTTGAATTTTTGAAATAGCTTGAGAGGGAGAGGTGTTAGTTTTCTGGGAATGTTTGGTAAAATTCATCTGTGAAGCCATCTGCTCCAGGGCTTTTGTCTGTTGGGAGTTTTTTTTTTTATTGCTGCTTCTATTTCACTAGGTATAATCTATCTACTCAGATGCTCTGATTCTTCCTGATTTAGTTTTGGGAGACTGTATGTTTCTAGGAACTTATCCATTTCATCCAGGTTGTCCAGTTTGTTGGCATATACTTGTTCATAATATTTTCTTACAATCCTTTGCATCTCTTTGGTGTCAGTTGTTATTTCTCCTCTTTTATTTCTTATTTTATTTATTTTGGTCTTCTTTCCTTTTTCCTTGATGATTCTGGTTAAAGATTATATCTGACAAAATAGACATTAAAACCAAGGCTATAAGAGATGATGAATGACAATATATAATGATAAAGGGAACAATCCAACAAGAAGATATAACTCTAGTAAATATTTATGCACCCAACATAGGAGTACCTAAATGTGTGAAACAAACTTTGATGGACATAAAGGGAGAGATCCACTCAAATACAGTCATAGTTCTGGCTTAACACCCCATCGCCTTCACTAGGTAGATCTTCTGGGCAGAAGATTAACAAGAAGACAGCAGCCTTAAATGACACACTAGGTCAAATGGATTTAATTGATATCTTTGGAGCATTTCACCCCAAAGCAGCAGAATGTACATAATTTTCAAGTGTACATGGAACATTTTCTAGGATTGAACATATGTAAGTACACAAATCAAGCCCCAATAAATTTAGGAAGCCCTGACCGGTGTGGCTCAGTGGATTGAGCATCAGCTTCTGAACCAAAGGGTTACTGGTTTGATTCCCAGTCAGGGCATGTGGCTGAGTTGAGGGCCATGTCCCCAGCAGGTTGAGAGACAACCACACATTGATGTTTTTCTGCCTCTCTTTCTCTCTCCCTCCTCCCCTCTCTAAAAATAAATAAATAAATAAATATTAAAAAACAATACATATAAAAAGATTGAAATCATATCAAGCATCTTCTCCTACCACAATGCTATGAAACAAAAAATCAGTCACAAGAAGAACATTGAAAAATATGCAAAGACATGGAAACTAGATAACATGTCATTAAATAATGAATAGGTTAACAATGACATCAAGGAAGAAATCAGAAGATACTTTGAAACAAATGAAGATGAGGATGCAACAACCCAAAATCTGTGAAAAAGCAATCCTAACAGGGAAATTCATAGCATTAAAGGCCTATCTCAAGAAACAAGAAGAATGTCAAATAAACAATCTAACTTATACTTGAACTTAAAAAAGAACAATAAACAAAGCCCAAAGTGAGAAGGAAAAAAAAAATAAAGATCAGAGCAAAAATAAGTGAAATAGAGTCTAAAAAAAAATCCAAAAGATCAATGAACCCAAGAATTAGTTCTTTGAAAAAAGCAAGATTGACAAGCCTTTAAACAAGGTCCTTCCTAATTTTAATACCAGTATGATATTGGAGCTATGAGGTGGTCAGGAAAAGAAACTGTGACTGAGAGAGAACCTGTAGTTAAAGAGTCTTCAGTAAAAAATCCATTTTGTAATCATAGCCTAGTCCTTAGCTGTTCCTAACTATACACACAATGTAATCCCTCACTCGGAACTTCTATGTGAAAGGGCTTCCCACACAGTAAGCATCTTGTGGGCTATGATAAAGCCAATAAAGCCAAGTAGTCATTTCATTTACTAACATATGGTTTTCTAGCATAGCATATTGGCTAACAGCTTGGGTTCACATGAAGATTTGAATCTTGTTCTACCACATATTACATGGTTGGGAATAAAATGGTTTGTCTTGTCTAAACTTGAGCTTCTTGTTCAGTTAAATGAGGACAATAATCCTATCTACCATGGAGAGATGTAAGAATTAATGAAAGTTCATATAAATATCTAATTATAGCTTCTAACATGTAAGTCCCTGGTAAGTGTCAACTCTTATCATTGTATTTGACTCCTTTCAGTGATTTTAGCAGGAGGTGATTTGTTTGGGGACATTTTCCCTCCAGAATCTGTTAAACTAGATGTTTTCAGATGTGTTTATACAACAAACAGCAACTATTGTACAGTATGCAAACTATCTGGCATGTGCAAAATTACCTCACTTCAGCAACAGTAATGGCAACCAGCACTCAGATGCTGAATGGCCACAGTCTGAATATAATAAAAGGAAGCTATGGCCAAGTCTTCTAACTCAAAGTCTGAACAATCGAATGGAGATCACAACTCGTACGTAATTAATTACAATACATATGACAATTGTTATAAACAAGAAAGGGGTATAAGCTTCATGGAGGAAGTGGAGACTAGAAGCAGGGGCTAAGGAATATTTGAACTGATCCTTGATAGAGAAATAAGAGCTTAATGAATGGTTAAGAAAATAGGAACTAAGAGTACAGATTTTGAGACAGTGGGACTACTGTGTTCAAAGCACAGAAGCATAAACAGAGCTTCATGTGTTTGGTCCACAGATGAAGAACAGGAGGGAGGAAGATGTCACTGGAAAAGCAAATGGAGATCAGATCAGGAAAAACCTCATGTGTGAAGCTTATGACTAGTATTTTGTCTTGTGCACTATGGTTTGTCAATGAAGGAATTCAGGCAGAGGGGTTGTCTGCCGTATAAAGGTAACCACTGGATGGCATAGAGAATGGATTAGATGCAGTTGAAACATGATTCAAAATTAATGGGAAGTAATTATAATAATGCAATGAAGGAATAATGAGTGCCTTGACCAAGGCAGTGAAAGTGGTGATAGAAAAAAGGTAAAATATAAATGATTGTTTAAGAAAGGATATCAACAGGCTCAGTAACTATCACTGGGGAGAAAGAGGGTGAGGAAGGTGGCTCATAAAGAATCCTTGGATTCAGGCTAAGCCCACAGTGTAGATGGTGGTATCTTTAACTTAGAGACAATTAATCCACAATATAGTGGAGAGAAAGCTAAATATAACAACAACAACAACATTCTGTAACTTTCTCATATATAATGTACATATTGATTCAAGACATGATGCCAAGGACCCACTTCCCCTGTTCTCCTTTGAAGTAAGATCTTATCTGCCAACCTGAAGATAAACTTTTTTTAAAAACCTTTGAAATTTAAGGGACTTGCTCAATGTCACTTTCATGGTTATGTAGCACAGCTGAAAAGCCAATCTAATTCTTGCCTAGACTAGGGTCGTGCTTTTAATCATAAGGCCCCCATGTGGGTGCACAGGTTGTTCATTGCACAATCCCAATGCATGGGGTGCCAGGACAAGTGGCCACATTTTGGTCTTCAAAGCGCCGAATTCCAAATGCAGCCATGTACACTGACCTAAGCCTGCAAATCAGCTTTGAATACGGGCCTTTTCCCAGTTCATAGAAACATTCTTCTGGTAACTGAGCTGTGCACCCTCAGAGCTTTATCTTTCTAGAATAAATTGTTGGCATTTGCACAAAGATACAAAGTCATCTTTGCCTTGACATGGCTTTCTTTGCCCACCATATTTTAAGAAATTTTCTAAGTAAACATTGATATACTTTGGAAAACTGTAACTAGAAACTATCCCAAAGTGGAAGGGAGGGGTTGGGAGTAACCCTGAATTTATATGTAAGAAATTATTGACTTGGAAATTTCCTACACTCAATTCCAAAAGGTAATTACGTCCCCAAATTAGAGAACATGAGCAACTAATAAAAACTGTAGTTATTCTAACATTACTAAAATGAAGTACAATATATACATTGTAATTTTATATATATAGTGTTCTTTCAGGGCAAAATTGTTTTGAAAATACAGCAACAAAGCATGCATACCAAGAGCATGGCTCTAGTGCAAATACACATTGAATACAATTCAGACTTAACAAAAACCAAAAGCCATTTTTCTGGTACCATATAGCTTTTATTTTATATCATCTACAGTTTTTGACTAAATCTTATATTCAGGCTGACTTTCAATATTTTCCATAACTATTTTTGGTAACAGTAAATAATGAATCAATCATAAAAGTGATTTCTTCTATAATGATGCAAATATTTCATTTTTATTGTAGAACTATAATCTCCAATGTCATACTGAACAAGAAATCATAATCATATGCAAGGCCATGCAAAAGCTATGAGGTTGCCCTTTTATGTACCATAATAAAATGCAAGACCATTGATCACCAACTTTATAAGAATGTGCATTTTCTTTTCTCTTTGCAGCATCCTTCTGTGTTTCTCTGTTGTTAAACACGGACTTACGTTCATAAAACCATAAAAAGTCAGGTACAAAAACATTTAGGAAACTAACTCTAGATTTGTGTTAATTAAAATTCTTCTTAGTTTCCTTCCTAATATTATTTAGGCTAGAATCTCTGTAACCATTCACCACTGGATGTTATACTAATTCTAAGGAGGACAGGAAAGGCTGAGGATACTGTTCCTTAAAAAGCCTATTTCTGACTAAATATGGCTGGCCCTGTAACTTGCTTTGACCAACGGAGTGCAAGCTGGTGTGATGTAAGCAGAAACTATAAAATGTGCTTGTGCTATTTGTTTGGCTTCATGAACTTTTGCCATTTATCATGAGAATAGCATTTCATTAAAGATACAAACACGGAAGTAAATATGAATTAAAATTGTAGCCTGTGGTCAAGCTCAGACAACCTACAGCAAGAAGAGAAGTCACCTAGCTAAGCCCAGTGTAGATCTGAACACCAGTTTGTCTGTAGACATGTGAGCAAATCATAACATTTGTTTGTTTAAGATGCTGACTCTGTGTTTGTTCTGCAGCAAGAGTTTGGTAATAGCTGACTGCTGTAACAGCTATATAACCTTGATCAACATATTTAACTTCTCTGGATCTCCCTTTACACATTTGTATAAAATAAAATTGATTGATACATGATTATAATGCCTAATTTAATGGTTATAGAAATCAAATGAGATAAAATATATAAAATCATTAGCATCGTGCCTTAAATATCTTACTTCCCCTAAGCAATTTAACATGCAGATTGGTCCTGGCTCTGCTCCATGTTGACACTATTGAAGCATTAATTTTACCCAAATACATTCTGACTTTTTCCTGGTAGGCAGTTATTAGATGCAGTCAAATTTGATTAATTTGTCTTCCAACTGTTGTAGCTTCAGAGGCCCCTTAGAAGCAAGTGCAAGAAGGGAGGGCTATTCCCAGACTCACTGACCCAGGAGATTTTATTTTTTCTCCCTTTTGCTTCCTACTTTGCTTATTACTTTTAATAGAGAAAACTGATGTGATTCACTATTTGAATCCACTTTTTCTTCTCACTTTATTCTCAGCCTTGTTGCACTTTTTTTTAATTTATTGGATAGTCATGTCATATAATACACTATTGATGACTATACGGATTTTGTCTTTTTTTCCTTTGCAAGAAGAGCTCCTCACCCTCACACTTATTACCTGCCCTATCCAGCCCCATGCTCAGTACTATTGTAGATACTCAATAAAATTTACCCACATCTAACTTTCAGCAGATAAGTCTCCCAGGTGACATCACCTACAACATTCAATACTGATGTCCTCCATCAATATCACAATTACATACTTGTCAGCTGTTGTCATAATACTGCATTACAAAAAAAAATTAAATCAACATTCAGTGGCTTAAAATAATGTCATTTTCTCTTTAATCCTGCAACTGCAGGTTGCTTATAACTAGGCTGGACAAAGTCCCAGGCCTTCAGCTCCAGACTGTAGGTTGCAGATTGGCTTTGGGTTGATTTACGTATCTTCAAGATCTCCTCAGCTGCTTTCAGCACCATCAGAGAATGTTTCTCTCGTGGTGTACCAAGAAAGAGCTAGATGAAACCTGCCCTGCCTTGGGATCTTAGCCAGGAATCAGCACACTGTCACACATTTTGACTAAAATAAGTCTCATGACAAAACACAGCCTCATCGGGGTGGGGAAGTATAAACTCCGTCCCCTGTCAGGCATTATAAGGTCACATGAGAGGAGAGGGAAGGATTGAATACCATAATTGAACCCACCAAAACCTATCCCTGGGAAAACAGATAACTTTTTTTCCGAGGTTAATGCAGTTCCCCAAGTGTGGGTACATAAGCATGCGACATGAGAAGTCATAAGTCACAGGAGCCCATACTTTAAAGCATTTCTCCCATGATTTCATGTTTGGCTATTGCTGTATTAAAAGTCTTAATCATTTTTGAACAAGGAGATCTATATTTTCATTTTTCATTGGGCCTCATGAATCATGTGGCTGGACCTACAGCTCTCTACTCCTCCTTTCCCCGCTCCTCCCTTGCTCTTCTATCTACTGGAACAGTGGTAGGTGCCAGGGAGACAGTGGAAATAGCCTCACAAGGATCCATCCTTCCTTTCCATATTGTACAAGAGGACATTTATCATATACATTTATCTTTTATTTCCCACATAGCTCAATATTTCACACACAGCATGCTCTGAACATGTTTCAGTAGACTTTGAATAAGCTCCTACTATGTACAATATACTAGACTGTGGTCAATAAAAGACAAAAATCCTAGCTCTGATGGACTTCATACTCAAGAAGAATGAACAGCTGCTTGCCTACCATGCATGTTTATGAAGAAAGAAAAGAAAAGAAAAGAAAGAAAAGAAAAGAAAAGAAAAGAAAAGAAAAGAAAAGAAAAGAAAAGAAAAGAAGGAAGGAGGGAGGGAGGGAGGGAAGAAGAGAGGCAGAGAGAAAGAAAGGAAGGAAGGAAGGAAAGAAGGAAGGAAGGAAGGAAGGAAGGAAGGAAGGGAGAGAGAGAAAGAGAGAAAGATTGATTTATAATAATCAAGACAGAGTTCAGCCTAATGGAAGCCAAGGAAAAGTAAAGGAAAAAATCAGATTAACAGAAAAGATAAGACTTCCTGATATTTCTATAAGGTTTTGTTATGTATCTGTATGTTTTTTTTTTTCAAAGTTAATTTGAACAGCTTCTATTGCCATGCTATTGGGTAGGTCAGAAGTCTCAAACAATCACCTCAAATCTTTCTGAGACTAGACTCTAAAAAATAAAAAAAAAATGATGACCAGAGCAAATAATATAATCTGAAATAGCATCTACCAGGAAATCCATCCTTGTTCAATTAATTACTTTTAAAACCATTTTAACTATCTAGAGGATAAAGGAGTTTTGAAAATATCCTTCTTTTGCCACTGGCAAAGTTACATTTCATTTGAAAAACCCAACTGAACAGCTAAGTATAACATCCTTTCCTTGTATCCATATGCCCTCTGCTCTAACAAGGACTTAGATGCAAATATTATGGCTTATTTTAATACAGTTTCTTTCTCCCTAGAAGCCCAATATGCATCAAATGCATCATTACTGCATGCCTTTTTCCCTCATTCCAGTCTTTCTCCCCATTTTTAAAGTGGAAAATTTTACAATCACTAGTTTCCTTCTTTGGGCCCTAAGGGTGAATTGATTTCTTCCCTTTGAAATAAATTTTATCAAAAAATTTATGGACCACCATTACTAAGGCTCCTAGAACTAAAGAATCATTTCTTTTTTGAACACAGAACAGCAAGTCAATCTTTGTATGATGAATTCTTTACACTTCATGATAGCTCAGTATTACATTTCAGTTTTAAGTTCAAAACTGAC
This sequence comes from Phyllostomus discolor, assembly GCF_004126475.2. Classification (NCBI taxonomy): domain Eukaryota; kingdom Metazoa; phylum Chordata; class Mammalia; order Chiroptera; family Phyllostomidae; genus Phyllostomus; species Phyllostomus discolor. The sequence continues at coordinate 52,981,288 of NC_040905.2, forward strand.
TTAGAATCAAGCTGGTGGCCAGAAGATTATTCCTCATTTTTCATTGTTTCCCCATTATTTCAGAGACTTTCAAACTTATAGAGGTAAAAAAAAACCCCAGAAATCATCTATCCATACATTTGTAATCAAATTCCCTTCAAGTTTTGATAATACATTTTATAACAAAAGAATATTTTCCTTGAACTTCTCAGTTGTTAAGTAACCATGAGTTCTTCTCATACACCTTCCCTACTCAAGGAATCTCTCTTCTAAAATGAGGTGTCCATAGTAGACTCGGGACAGAAGCCTCTCTCTTAATTCCCTGTCCAAATTCTTCCCACTGTCTCATAAATTACTTCAACTCTTCATAATCCCTAATCCTATCTTTCTACATTTGCAAGACTCAAAGTCATTGTAATTACATGCCTTGAAATTTTTAGTGGTTAAAAAACAAGGAACAAAATATTTTCCTGTCTTCTATTTTCTTTAGAAAAGGACTGAAAGGGAGAAGTCATTTAAATTTGCCCCATTTAACATTTGTGGTGTACACTTCCTTTCCCTCTAATATTTATTTTTCTAAGTTGAAAACTTTCATCTTACAAAATTCAGCATTTGGAAATAACTTGTTATTCTTTTATGTAACATTATCTGAATTCTCTGTGCACTTAAAATTGAAAATAAAATGTGGTTGACATAACTTCTGTTCTTGGCCATGTTCCTGAGCACGGTACAGTGGATCAGGTCTTTAGATCCTTTCAAACTGAAGTAAAAATGGTTTCTTGACTTTCATGTTATGTTGTTAATAAATCGAGCTTTTTTTAGAAGAGAAACAAAATTTTCTAGCTTATCTATTTTCAGATGGACCAGCTTGTCTCTGCTGGAATAGGAAGTAGACTAGGACTTATTTTAATTTGCGAAAACTGAATAACCACGTAATGTAATATTTCCTTTAGAAGCTTTTCCTATATAAGGACTTCAGAGTGCCAACCTGAACCCATCACCTATTGAAGTCTATTCCATAATACACAGTACATGAGTAGCTATAAATCTATTCATACTCACGTCCACAGGAAATGCAAAATCAAGACTGCTCTCTACAGACTCTGGTTTCCCTCATACTCATATTCCCTACCAGGACCCTTTAGCTTGGAATAGAACTTGAAAAAGAAATAGGGGCTTCTTCTCTCCTATGGGAAATGCTCTAGTGCTGGTCATAAAAACCCAGACCTTTTGTCCCTATTACTGGAGTCATTCTGCAGCCAAGGCTCGGGAAAAGATTCAGGTTGAAGTCCCACCACGATTCTAACATGAAATTGTTCTATCTTTAATATTTGGAAAAAGGGAACAATACACTTGAGAGATGTGCTCCTCCAATAAAATAATTCTTCTTCTGCTTCTTTTTTTTAATGTAGCCAATCTATCCCTGAAACTTGTGGTAACAGAAGTTCTGTAAATGCAGCATAGGAGCTACTACTTGGAAATAAAGGTCACCTAGTGAAGGCTTAGGAAAAATCCTAAATGCCTACAGAACATGTGCCAGTCAATTTTGAGTGTGGAGATTCATTTGTATATATTTTCTTACAATTGGCACAATGTAGATATTCTGATACATTTCACTATTATAAGCAAATGCATTGCAATTATTTGCAAACTCTGACCTGTGTGATTAATGACCTACATTCGCACTGTCCAATGGTAGCCACTAGCTACATGTGACTATTGAGCACTTGAAATGTGGCTAGCAGGCTTCAGAACTAAATTTTTACTGTTTTTGACAATTTTATGAATTTTAATTTAAATTAAAATATAATATTTAATGTAACTATTAGAAAACTTTTAAATATATCAGAACAATTTGGGGTGTGAGTGTACTTTTTCAAATGTAAATTTTATGAAATCTAAATACAAATAAAATACCTCTGATGAAAATTTAGCATCTGAATTGAGACTATTAATGTAAAACAACATACCAGACTACAAATACTTAGAATAAAACATACAAGGTCAGGCACAGAGGATGCCCCTTGTTTATTACAAAAATTGTAACTACAAAATCATCAGCATGTAATTCTGTAACATAACAATATTATACTCAAGCATACCATATAACATTTTAGGTGAAACATTCAAATTAAAACAATAAATGATTACACCCATATTATTACCCTACCAACCACACTGAAGCATGCGTTACTTTGGCTGGATCTTGTAGAATGCAATATATATTTATATAATTAATAATTTCATACCATTAAGTTTTTAAATAAGAGTATTTTTGATATATTGGGTTAAATAAAATATATTATTTTTTTAGCTTTTTTGAGATGTAATTCACAAAATTGTAAGACATTTAAGGTATACAATGTGGTGATTTGATATGCATATACATTTGAAAGGATCTTTACCCCTACAGAGTCTGACACTTTACATATTTACCTTTTGGTTTTGCTTTGGTAAGGACATTTTAGTTCTACTCTCTTAGCAAGTTTTGGTTTTAAAATGCAATGTTACCAACTATAGTTGTCATTAAAATATACTATTGAAATTAATTTAACCTATTTTTATGTTTTTTATATAGCTACCAGAAAATTTTAAATTGTACATTTCTATTATATAGAGCTGCCTTAGACAATAATAAATCATTTAGGCTGCCAAATGCTAGGGCTCTTGACTTAAACAGTTTATGTTGCTTTAAAATTTTAATATCATTCTCAAAAAATCAGTGATATCACTTACACTTAAAGCAAACTGGTGGTGCCATTTTAAAAACTCTTGTAATTGCTTACAATGCATTTTTAGAGGGTTATGTGTTTCCACATAAACGTTTTAATGACCAAGCTGTTATTCTGTCATTTTTTCCTGTGGCTAATTTTGTTGGCTCTCACAGATAAAATTCTACAGGACAGTATGAACCTCTTTTGTAATATCTCTCATTTCACCACAGAGGAAATACCTAACCACTTAAATCTTTCTGCAATGATAATATTAGGTAACACTTGCCCCCTAATTGTCTCGACATAGAGAGACAGAACCCTACTGATTACAGACCTCTGAAACACATCCCGCCAAGGAAATGTCCTCTGGATTCCACCTAGTTACAAAAAGAATTACCTAAATATTGTTTTCAAAATAGCCTTAATTCTTAAGGTAGTTTTTAGGGGGTGAAAAATAAACAGCAATAATAAAATATAAAATATAAAAAAAGCTAGATACTCTTCCAATTTAAATCAATTAGGTTCAGTTTAAGAATTGAATTAAAGTAGAACTATGGCTCTGCAGTTAGAAGGTTGACTTTAAGTCACTGTGTAACATCTGAGCATCTCCTACAGATGGCCCACCTTTAAAACAGATCATAGCATTGTTAATTACTCCCTAATTAAGTGGGACTTAGGGTGGTACAGATAGAGATAATGTGTTTATGTTCTGTTTTTAAGTTTTTAATTTATATGCATAATGAATAGAGGCCAGAAAAAGTATCTTTATGTATTCTAATAATTTATATTGCCATATAAAAATGTAAAATTAACCAAGCATTTTGCAGAACTTTCAAAAAATGAAATGTAGTCAAATGCAAATATAAAGACAAAGATAAATTTCAAGCTAGTAAAAGCTGGTTCAAAACCTCTAAAAATAGGTACAGGTTGAATAACCCCAAATGTACGGGACAATCTCACTCAGCAAATACCTATGCAACCACAGCAATGTTTCATGTATTATAGGAGCAAATGATTTAAGAAAATCGCTTGCTGAAATAGGTTCAAAAACATAATGTCTGTACTGATGTTTGTACAAATTTTATTTACTCTATTAAGTACACTCACTTAGCGTTATCATTTTCCTCTTAAATCTTTACTGCAGAGTCACCAAAGTTTTTCTATAAATGGCCAGATAATGAATATTTTAGGCCTGAGGTTTCTACTGTCTCCATCAACATCACCTAACCCTGCTGTGTTAGTACAAAAGCAGCCAGAGACAATACTTAAACCAACGGGCCTGAATGTGTTCCAGTAAAACCTGATAAAACAGGCTGTGGGGGCGGACGTGGCTCATGGGTCATAGCCAACTAACTGCTCCTGGCTCTATGTCTTGGAAACACTGATCTTGCTAATTTAATTTTGCTAGTCATAGTGTTTTCGGGAATATTCTCCTTAAGTAGATAGTAAAACTGTGAATCTGTTCGGATTGCATGAAATACAAAGCTCTATTTTTATCTGTTCTCTTAGCAGAAAAGCTAGTCATCTCACACCGCTCTAAAATATTTACAGATCTTGTATCATTATGCAGAGGACAAACACAGTATGTGTAAGAGGAAAGAAATGTAATGCTCCACTTGCGAATAGCTAATTGACATTTGCATTAATATCTACCTTTAACTTTATTATATGCATAACGAACTGTGCCCCTATCATTTATGGTAACTAAGTGTAGGTGTCTTTTCGTCTTCTTTACCTAGATATACATAACTATATTTTTGGCTTTTTCCCTATAATCTCAGATATAATCTATTAGCTTCTAAAGACAAGGTTGGATTAAGATTAATTTGGGAGAAAAATTCTATGCACATAACAAGAATAATTGTTTAATTTGATGTCAAATATCATACTTATTTTCATATTCACCTTTTCTTACAATATTAAACTGCAGTTTTCTTATAGGTAGGTATGTGCCTCATAAGTGTTAGTCCTTATAGATTTTCTATACTTTCTTTCATTTACAAAGGAATCCATATCTACTTAATTTAATGACTCTTCTTTTTTGAGTTACACTCAGATACATTTGCCTACATCTATATTATAAAGACTTGGAAGGCAGGCACTACTATTTTGAGGCAGTGAGATAAAATATCCTGCCAGCATGATGTAGTCTCCTTCAGGTTCCCCAGAGATAGAAGTTGATGGTAGGTTCAAACCCAGGTGCAAGAATCAATGGTGAGGAGCAGGGAAATAGTTCCTGGAAGAAAGGGCAGCCAGTAAAGAGTGACCACGAAACCACTGCAGAAGGTGACTTGGATTTACTACCCACATGGAGAGAAACTCTGGGAAAAGTGGAAAACACACTTCAGAGATTTATTCCACTTGGAGTATGGGAGCTGGGGGATTTATTCACCAAGTCTCTCCAGTTATCGTTTGAATTGACCTATAGAGGTGTTAATTATCTGTCATTTCCACTCTAACCATTCCAGAAAAAGCATTGAAGCATGCAAATGGTCCAGCAGCTGGACATCATTCTGAACCCAAAGATTCAGGGCCTAGGGATGTGGGCGAGGGACTGACAATGTCTGTTACTGTTATACCCACCTGTTCTTTCTCCTTTCCATTTTCCATGTGCAGTATTCAAAAAGAAAAGAAAAGAAAAGAAAAGAAAAGAAAAGAAAAGAAAAGAAAAGAAAAGAAAAAAGTAAAAAAAAAAGAAAAGAAAAGAAAAGTCCCACCTGATTTTCCTTTTTCACTTTTTGTTATGTTCCTTCATGGCAAAACAAACAAAATAAAAAAGTAAGATAAAAAAATAAAATTATTCACACAGAAAATAATTGTGAATTTGAGCTGCATGGCTAGTTGGATTAAAGATGCATGAATTAAAACATATGAATGATTTTCCAATCTGTTATTTTTTTTCTTCGGATCTGATAGCCAGAAAACCCACCAACACAGAGAAAGTACTTAATGTCTATTGAAAGTATAAGTATACCAAAGTTTTCAAAGTATTTAAAGTACCATTTCAACTCTTACAAAATTCAAATTTCTAACTAGTGTTTGTGTAGCAATGTTACCCATGAAATATCATTCACATTATTAAATAAAAATCACCTCTTACATTATGGAAATTAAAACATTTTAGCCAATCATTAACAAATAAAAATAACAGGATTCCTACTTAACATGCATAGCCCTGTCTGTAATTCTAATGACTTTTGAACATTATACTTCAAAATTTCTTCTAAAATATAGCTCCTTTTTTTTGTCTGTGCTATGTAACATATTAGCCTTTTAAAGAACTAAATAATATTCTTGATAACTTCTATGGCCAAATTTAGAAACATGTTCTTCTACTGCTGATATTTATAGAAAAAAATCACATAGCTTGCTTTCCCAAGCATGGGTCTCAATGCGACAATACACCAGATATTTATGAAGCCTTGTATTGTGAAAAATGCATTGTCTAGAGGAGTCTAATTAGTGACACCCCCTCCACCTGTGTTCCCTGGTCCTCCACGAGCTGCAGCAGCTTGTCTCTTCTTCCTAAATGGACAAGTTAGGGAGGGCTGTACCGAATGGTCTTGTTAGTAGATCAACCAGCTAGCCCTCTTATCATAAGAGGTAACTTATATTAGTCATGCACTTAACAATTTGCTGACTCAAAAAGCATACAATTCATTTCAAAGAAAATAACTAATGTTTCATGACTTTCATTTTTAAATATATTTTGGTAATAAAAATAATTCAGCATCATTTTGAAAAATAAAAACAGAAAAAAATTTATAAACCAAGATTCTACTTCCAAAGATATCATGTCCATACATTTCTAGTCATTTTTCATTAATAAACACAAAATAGAATTGAACTACACATTAAGTTGTGAAGTGATCACCTTTTCTCTCTTATATATGACACTCTTCCATGTCAATAAATACAGCTCTCAGCATTGTAATGATGATTGCTATTTTATAGGATGAATGTACCATTAATTTAAACTCCTACCTTCGATTTCTATATTACATGCAATGTTACTGATTTTTAAGGTACAGAGGTCTTAGCAAATACTTTTAATTAACTTAAAATGTATGTGTAATTTACTGTGTTCAAAAAATTTTAGCAATTAATATTGCTAGATTTAATTGCTAATTTAGCAATTAATATTGCTAGATTTAATTGCTTATTTAATCCTGATAACAGGTCTACCAGGCAGCTATCATTATTGCTTCAGTTTAGCAAATGAGGAAACTGAGGCACAAAGAGAATTCATATGCACACAGGGAGTAAGTACAAAATCCTGGGGTCTCACCCAGGCAGCCCAGATGTACAATTTGTGTTCTTACCCATTGTAATAAGTTATCTTAGTGTATTTATCTCTCAATGTTATATAATTAGTGGTTATTTCTCTTCAATAGTATGGCTTACCTTTAGTTAGTATACTAATTGCCTTAAACCCTTGTGCCTAATGTCAATTTCTCACCAAAAAATTTGAACCAATTTATATCTCTCTAGCAATCCATGACCAGAGGAATAACATTAGATATTATCACACCTTTAATTTTTATCTTACTGACAAGTAGCAAAAGCTATTATCACACAAGTTTAATTTCCATTTACTAGTGAAATTGAACATTCTTTAATATATCTATTAGAATCACTTGAGATGGATGTCCTATTGTTGAAAATGAGCATCTAACTTAAATGACTTTGTTTTGCATTTAATTAAAAGATTTAAGACAATCATATGTATTTAGAATTCTCAAACTTATATATACTTAAACCACAGGCCAGCCATTTAATTGACCATCCACAAGAGATTGATAAGACTAAGGCTTAAAATAACAAAAATACATTACTATAGTAATAGTTTATGACTGTCTAGGATTTTACATAACAATGATCCAGAATTGTCTTTAAGGGCAGCCATACAATGTATCCTTTAAACTTACAAACAGAAATGCTCATGGACAGATATTCCACTTCTGATTTGAATATTCACCCTGTTATCTCTTATCGCATCTCAGCATTGTTCAACAGAAAGATAAAAAGAGCTCCACATGCAATTTTAAATGTTCTGGTAGCTATGTTAAAAAGAGCAAAAACATGGGTAAAATTAATTTTAATAAAATGATTTAATTATCATTTCAAAACAGAATCAATGCTGAAATTAATGAGATATTTTATAGTTTGCTTTGTGCTTTGGAAGGCAGTGTGTGCTCTTCATTCCCAGCACATATCAATTCATTTGAAATAACCAACTGCCATGTGTACTCTACTGTATGGGCAGCACAGCAATAGCCTTTTGCAGCCAGAGCATCCCTCTCCTCCAGCTCTTTTCATCTTTCAAACCAGCTCTTTAGGCTATTAAAAACATGCTCATAGGTTAGCAGGGACGGGTGCTTCTAAGAAACTGTATGCTCTTTTTAGTGCTATTTACATATTTTTACCTATTTTGACTCTTTTGGGGGTTGTCAAAACTATAAATTTGCAACATTTTTCATTTTGCAAAATAATCTGGTCCAAAATCTATCTATAATCTTTGGCATTATTTTAAAATCTCTTGTTGACAAATACTGTGTTCTAGCCCTTGGTATGTTGCTCATCAGCTGTGTGAATTTGAACACCCCAAGCTGCCTGTTTTCATCTCTGTGCAGGCAATGAACTCTAGGCTTTCTGTCCTAAAATCCTGCCAGGGCTCTTACTCTGTTTTGCTGCTGATGAGAGGAGTGACCCTGGGAAATTCACTGAAGCTGTTATTTTCCTCTTCTACCAAATGGAGATAACACTTATCTAACAGAGGTGTTGTTAGGACTAAATTATATTGTTTACTCCATATTAAACAGTTATATTTAACACTTAATGGTTATTAAATGTGCATTTCCCCACCTACAAAATGAGGATTGAACAAGAATGTATTCCAATATTCCTTCCAATTAAAATATTCTATAATTCAGTGATATTTTTAACACCACAGCATGTGGATGATAGAGGTAAATTTAAAGAGAATTCACCCACTCACTCCCCACCTCCAGCACAGCATGGTAGGTCAGCTTTGTTTCTCCTATGGCTGTACAAAGACAGCATGGCTACATGGGTATATTGTAGCAGGCCAGGCCTACGATGGAGTACATTTTAGAGGCAGGAGAGTCAGGGGTGACTATCAACATGTTTAACAACTGATAAAACATGGACCCCACCAACAAATCATGACGGTTGTTGCAACTAACCAAAGAAAGGGCTGCTTTTCATGTAAACCAGCCAGTATGGCCACACTGCTATCTCCTTGTAAATCAGAGCACCAGCATGGAGGTGAGCTGAGGGGCAGAGCTTGAGATCTGAAGACTTATTTAATGTGTGGGCTTGGGTAAGTAACAAACTCATCAGGCTGTGGCTTTTCATCTTTAAAATGAGGTGATTTTACTAGAAACCTCTCATCTAAGGATAATTAATTCCAACATACAGGAATTTTAAATGAATCTATGTAAATAGTACTCCAACTAAGTATTATAGTAAAAATAAATAGGTTTGATTAAGACTAATTTTGCACTGAAAACTATGAAAGTAAGTTTATGTCATCCTATGTTTTGCAAAACTAAGCTATACTTGATCTAGTAGTCAACACAACGAATCAATCAAGAATTGATAAGGGGGAAATTTGGGGTTACTTTTCAAAAAATTGTATGATAATATATTTTTCATTTTAGTAATGACTCTGACAGCACAGCCATGAAGAAGATCATTTCAAATAACAATAATGCTTCTCTTAATCTTTTCTTTTCATACAACTTTCATTTGAAGCCATGTTGTTGTGTGTTACCATTATATTTATTTGGTATTTTTCAGTATTTCCTATATCTGATAACTGGTTAGTTAACAACGATATACAGGTTCAGGCTCTTGTGTTAATCAGAGAGTGTTTTTAAAATGATTTTGTTTTTAATAATTTCTTCACTAGATACTATTTTCTTCTTTCAAAAATAATGTTTATTTCCCTGTCAAACTTGATAGCTTTAGGCATGTGCATAATAAATACTTATGCAGTAAGAACCTTGTAGATGAATCACTTGTGATGCTAGTGAAGGCCAAATGCAATAATGTCAACCAGAACGTAGGCAATGCACAATAAAAGCCAAAGCCCAGTCTGGTCTTCCATTTGACTTCACTGTGCAGGAAGAACAAATGTCAATCTTTGAATAGGAAGCATGCATAGTGACAGTGGGAGCCAACCATGCTGGGTCCTCTTCCATCATTCTTTCTATGGTGACAATGCTTGGGGATGAAGAATGTGACAAAGTATATCCTTAACTGCTGGGGACTCAGCTAAATGATTTTAAAATGTCTGACTAATCAATAATAGTTAAACAACTACCATATAGAAAGGCATTGAAAAAATAAATTTAATATTTTCTTAACATGTTAAAATGCCCCATGTATGTATAACTGAAGTATATTGAAGATACAATTTAGTGTATTATTCTATTTTATCTCTTTTACAATTGTATACCTTAACAATTTTCTTCATTTCTTTATGAGAATTTTTATGTCATTGTAAGCCCTCCAGGTGAAGCTTTGCCTCATATTTTTAATCACCTCATTAAAAATCATCTATGAAATTCTGTTAAAATGATAATCTGGAAAGATGCATCTCTGTATGGAAAAAAGCTTACAAATCTGAGTAACTGGCCCATTATCTCTAATAATATTAATCATACTGTATTTTAGTACTATGAAAGTATAAGACTCTTTTAGAGACAATTTTAACAAAGGTATGGAAGTATTAGAAAGTATAATTTTACATCAAAATTAAGAAAAAAACAGGTGAAAATTGTAATACAGTTTACCACCACTATTACATCTTTTGAATGAATTGATACACATATTTTTAAACACATTATTCTCTAAATTAGTTTTTAAATCAGATTAATTCACACTTTGGGTATTTTAAAAATCTAAACCAATTGCATAAAAAAACATGTGAAAATAAACTATTTCCAAAATTCGGGACCCCAAAACAAGACCGCTGAGAAGAATGAATGGCTGGGGTTGTGCAAGTGGGAGAGGGGTTCTCGAATTAGTGTATTAGTTTCCCATTGCTGCTCTAACAGGTCAGTACAAATTTAATGGCTTAAAACAACATAAGTTTATTTGTTGGAAACTGCCCTGCCTGGTATCAGAAGCTGTAACTCCCGCCAAGGCTAAGGCTGAGGGAGTGACCTTGGACCAGAAACCAGCAAGGAGACAAAAGCTTATCTCCCTGGCAGAAGCCCTGCTTCTGCTGCTTCATTCATAACTGAATCCCAATGCTTGGTCAGTTAGCCAATGATGGGTAAGATTCCCTAAAGGGGGAACGGCCTAAAACAAGCACAATCACATAAGAGGCCCCCAAGAAAGGACTTTGGGGGCTACAGCAAAAGGGGGTGATGGACCCTCGCTCCTCAGCTGTGATATAGCCTGAATCCTCATGTCTGGGAGAAAATCTCCTTATCCCTTGGCTGCCTTACTTCCCTTGCTCCACTGAAGCCTGAAACAATGACAGGGTGGTGCAGCTCTGTGCTGAAAAGGGCAGGTTCCCCAGGTGATCAGGACTAAGAAAGAATATGTAAGATCCTGTGAAACCTGCTTTGTTTAGAATGCTCTCAGGTGAATGATAAGGGTCCTAGGAAGAAGTAAGTTTGTTCTTTAAAGTTTTACAGCTCTTTGATCCTGACTCAAAATAGGCCCTCAGACTTCCTTGCTATCTACTGTTTGATCCTTACTTCCCAGCAGTGTTTAATGAGCTTTACCTGAATCCCTATGCAAACGAAACCAATAAAAAGCCTCTCCAAGGGGGAACAGGGCACTCTCCCCACTAGAGAGAGTGGCCATTCTGTTCCTACTTCCCCACAGGACTTGGTTGTCTCTGTGTATGTTTTTCTCATGTGTAGATGAGCCATCCACAGCATTCCACGGTCATTGCCGGCCGGTGATTGCTTCATTTATTATTTTATAATCTAGAGGACTGAAATATGAATGGGCCTCACCTGACTAAAGCAAGGTGTCAGCAGGACTGCATGCCTTCCTGGAGTCCCCAGGGGCAAATCTGCTGTCTTTCCTGTTCAACTGCTAGAGGTGACCTGCTTTCCCTGACTCTTTCCCCCTCCTCCCACCTTGAGTCTTTTCCACAATCTTCACTCAGACTCGAATCATCACTCCAGTCATCAAATCTCTGAATGTCCTGCTTCTCTCTTTCACTTTAAGAACCCCTGGGCCCACAGGATAATCCAGGATAATCTCATCTCAAAATCTTTAAATGAATCTGCAAAATTTCTTTTTCACAGGTTCAAGGTATTAGAACCTTGAGGGATCATTACTCTGCCTGTCGCATTAGATAAAAGCAATGCTGTTATTTCCTCTCTTGTATAATCTTGGATCTAACCAATCATACTCATGTTCTTCTATTGTTCATTATATAAATAATTCAGGGATTGATTATGCAAGTATCATTTTTTAAGCTCCTTGGCCTTAGGGGAACAATCTTTCTGATATCTGTTCCTAATTCTAGTTGCAGACGCCCACTCCCATCCCAGGAATGCCACTGGGTTCTCATTTCTCAGTGCATAAAATGGAAATACACGATCACTAGGATACTGAAAAAGTATTCACCCATTTCTTTCTCTAGGGTGGCTGAATCAGTGGCAGTAGCCACAAGAAAAGCAGAATTCATGGGTGCGTAAAACCCAAACTAACCACAAGATTCCTTCACATAGTCAAGGAACTGTCTGCACAAATAGTAGTTAGCTCTGGTACACCCTAGAACCCCATAATTTTTAGGTTTAGAGGGCAATTTCAGTGAATGCATTACCAATGGATATTGTGTTCTGGAAATACACTTGGTCTTATCTAATTTTAATGCATCTTATCTTCTTAGACCCTAAATGGGACCGTCTTCTATAATTATATGTAAGCCAGAAGGCCACAGTAAAGTGCTGTTCATAACTGTGAATATGTACAACAACGTGATATGAGCAGGTGACACAGAAGTTGCTCTAAAGGAGCAAGAAATTCTCTTTTGAAATTACTTTCACGTATTGGGCTATAATATATTAGAAAAATATAAACAGTGGTAGTTTGGGGTCAAGATTATACACTATTGTACAAGAAGTAAAACATTTCTCAATTTCAAGCCAAGAGTACTAGTTAAACATGATGCTGAATAAGCATTTTTGGGATAGAAACCAACTGTGGCAGGAGAAAAATGGTACCCATATTCATCCTATAGCCATAGAGGCAATTTCAAAAGGAGTTTAAGATACCAACTGAACAATCATGCTATCATGATTTTAAAAAAGGAATAAACTTGGGGCAATTACTTTGAAGGAGAATACTCATGTAGTTATGGGAATTTGGAGTTGCTTATTAAAAAGTGCAATTTTATTGTTATTGTTGCTTGACCCTCCACAAATTAATATTTATTTTTATAGCTATTGTTTCATAGGTGATTAAATATGAAAAATACTTTTTTAAATCAACCATTTGATTGACTAAAACATCACCACCCTGTCTGCCTCTATAGCATTATCAGAAAGTATGCAAGGCAGCTATAGGCAGCACAGCAAATGTTTGGATAAATATCCTCTCTAGTACCCAACTTTTGCCCAAAATTTAGTCAGATAAGTATTTAATTAGACAAATGATTTATCATAACATATTGTTAATCACTAAACATAAAAGTAAAAATTGCATTTCTAAAATATGCCACTTTATTTCTGAAATAAATAACAAACCCAAGACAAATCTCATCACTATTGCCCTCTAGTAGTATAGCTCATGCATACTGAGATTACAATTTTAAACAGGTCAGGAATTCCCTAAGAATTTGGCAATCTGAGAAATAAAATTTCCAGCTGATGGTTAAATTATAAAATCTCAACAGATAGAAAAAGATGGGCTTTTCAGGGCAGCAAGAGTTGACTTGCAATTAATGGAATGAATTATGATATCCAAAGACAGAATATGTCAGTCAGAAGTGCTTCAGTGGGTAAACAGGCTAGGGGAAAAGAAGTTTGTAAACAGTTTGGGTGCCCAAACCTGAGAGACAGAGGCTAACCCTGTGATCGCCCATCCAAGCACTGGCCACTGCCGGGAGAATAAGGACTGTAGCTCAGGATGCAGGCAGGTGTGTTCCTGTTGTCGTCAGACCATTTTCATGTCTGACCACTACACATTCAAATGGTTCCAATAAGGTCTCTCCTCTAATTCCAAGATCAACAGAGCAAATGAAATGATCAGAGGTCTCGTGTTTCTGTCTGTATCCTCAGCAATAATTACTAAAAATGTATGTTCTGAAATAATAGTTCCCTAAATTATATAGCCCTAAGAGTTTACACCTAGGAGATGAAACAGTTTTCAGTGCACTGACGAAACCATGTTTCTAGAACTGAAAGACTAAAACTATTACTACTGGGTGAACCTGAATGACTACTACCAAGTTGAAGAAGCTCAAGGTCAATTGATTAGAGAAATTGGAGAGTCACAAGACAGAGGTTACCGTAAGGGGAAAACTGATAGCTGAATAGAAAAGTAAGCGAAGGCAACAGAAAAATTAATAGAAAGGGAAAGTAGAGATTTTATGAGGTCAAAGAGCAGATGTTGTAAGGATAACTAATTCAAAATCTAATTGCTTTCCAACATTTTGGACCTTACAGAATTGTGTGAGAAAATACAGGGACAGCTATTTGTACAGCCTTCTCTGAATTCAATTAATTCAGTCAGAACCCAGCTAATTCACTTAAAGACTGAAGTTTGACAAATTAAAGGCCAAGGTGTTTGAGCCTGGGAATAAATTCACTGCCCCCAGAAACATCTCCTAATGTAAAATGAGTAGATAAATTGAATGCCCTTTATCATCACTTCCTATTAGATCTGTAAAGAAGAAATAAATAATGTCATCACTTGTGTAGGTTATAACCTCCAGAATAGTAATTAGGTATCTCAATGAAAACCTAGTAAACACTGAAAGGAATAGAGACCTAAGCAAATTTCAAGGTAGAGCTTGGTATAGGGTTGAGAAATCTTATCAGATTGGCATGGCAAAAAGTGGTCCTTTAGAAGATTTTTGTTTCATTTCACTGTAATCATGCATGGTTCATCTACATCATGGGAGGAGGAAGTGAATATAAACATACTGCCAACACTGGCCTCTCCAGCAACATGCATGCAGTCCCTTTCCCAGTAACCCAATCTAGTGTTTAATTTTCTTGTAAAACAGCAAAAATAATATACTGTGGGAGTAGCACAGAGTTATACAGCAAGATTCTTCTAAAATATTTTTCCTAAAGTGTTGTAGGCACTGCATTAACACAGTACATAGATTTCAATGTACTGGAAAAGCACCAGCAATGAATAGCTCAAAAGGATATATCTTGCCTCCCACTATAGCTTTGGCCCACTTTCCTCAGCCAATTCTGTCAACACAAGTAGTAATACAAAAGACAATCTATAGGTTTTGCTTAACCAGTTTAAAAGAAAATCTCATTAGTTTGGACTTGGTTCAGGTGCGAACCAGAAGAGATTTAGTCAAAACAAAAGCTTTCTGGTGAGAACACCTTTCTGGGACAGTCATCACCACACACACACACATACTCTTTAAGCATTAAAGCAAAATAAAGCCTCTGTATAATGTCTTCCTGTCTTGTGAGCCTGACTATTCTGTGAAAAGCTAGGAATAACTGAAACTAGCAATATCTTTATAAATAGAAGAATCGATCAATCTATCCAAAGCAGCTGAAGTACAATCTTTTCTTTTAGGAGAATACAATGATCAGAGGTGTTCTAAACTTCTCTGACTCTGTTAACTATTGCCAGTGTCTTAAGTTTTATTATTTCAGATTTCAATTGATCCAATGCTAGTAATCTGTTTATTTTTTCTGAAAACTTGCAGTTTTTATAGATTTTAGTTTTTAAAACTTCATTATATGAAATGCTGATTTTTTCTAACAGTACTATCACATTGTAAAACTATTAATACAAGGTTTTTAGAATTCAAGTTTTCTATCAGGTACATGTTATGTGCAAAGGGCTTTTATAAGCACTGTGAAGCATACTAAGTTGATGAATGATCTCCACTTTTTATATTTACCTTAGTTCCTGTTTTGAAACATGGTAAAGTATGAGTAATAAGATAATCAATTTAGAAATGCTTTACATTTTATGCAACCATACAAAAGTAAAAGGAATTTATACTTATTGTTAAATATGTACTGATACAGAAACATAAATAGACAGATATGTCAATCTTTGGAAAGATACAGCACTGTGAGCACGGTCATTTCTGTCAGAGTGGCCTGTGAATTTAACACAATTGTAATCAAAACCCCAGCACACTTTTCTGAAGGATTTGAGAATTCTAAAATTTAATTAAAAACACAAAAGGTATAGATAGGATAGATTTATAATAATTACATTACTTATGTTAAAGCTAAAGTAATCAAGACACATTGGTGTTAGTGTACAGATAAAAAATATCAAAGATGTGGAACAGATACAACTGAGGCACCAAGTCAGTTGCTGTCTTTCAAAAAAATGATGCTGAAATGACTGATTCACATTGTGGGAAAAATAAATCTCAACCTGAACCTTGTGATACATACAGAAATTAATTATAAGAACGATCATAAACCTAAATGTAAAAGCCAAGGAAATATGAGAGTCTTCGAAGGAAACAAAAGACAGTATAGTTGTGATACTGGGCTGAAAAATACTTTTTTAATATATCAAAACACTGTAAAAGAAAAAATACCAATAAAATGCACTTCACCAAAATTTGACACCATCAAAAGGCACCATTAAGAAGAAGAATATTAAGCCACAGACTAAGAAAAATATCTGCAATATGTATCCAGCAAAGTACTTGTATGAAGGATATACACAAAATCCCTACTAATCCACTTTAACATACCCAAACATTCCAATGTCCTCCACCTTCGTACTCATTGGGAAAAACAAATTAAAAATTCAGTGAGATGCCATTTCATAACAAGTATAATAGCTACCATGAAAATATTAATAATGACTAATTTTTAGAGGATATGAAACAATTGAGTCTCTCAAACATAGTTGATGGGAAAGCAAAATCATGCAATCATTTTGCAGATTTGGGGAGTAGTAGGTTTTATCAGGTTAACATATATCTACTTATGATTCAGAAATTCTATTCCTAGGTATTTACCTAAGAAATGAGATTATATATCTATTAAAATTTTTCTATAAGATTTTTATATTATGTTTTTTTCCAAATAGAATAATTAGAAACAACAATTATGCATCAACTAGAGAACAGACAAACAAATTATGGTATATGAAACACTATTGAGGAATAAAGGAATGTACTCAAGATAAGTGCAATAACAAGGATAAATACAAAACTCAAACCCATTATACTGACTACATGACTAAAGCATAGACTAAAGTCCACACACATACATGCACACTCGCAGACTATCATAAGGACAAGAAGTGCAACCCCCCCCACACACACAAAATTAATCTCTGATGATAGAAATCAGAAGCAAATGTTGGAGAGAGGAGAGATAGGGATGGGATCTAACAGAAATAATGTGGGAGAATTGTTTAGGATCATGGAAATGTTCTATATCTTGTTTTAGATTGTGATTACATGAGTATATACAACTTAACTCATTGAACTAAACATTTGAAATTGTGTGTGCGTTGTATATCAATATGCCTCTATAAATTTATAGTGCCATTTTGTCATTGCAGATATATCAGTGATTTTCATAAACCAAAGAACCAATTATATTGACCATCTCAACCTAATAGTCTAGTAACCTAACCTGGCAATCAAATACATCAATTACACAAAAGTTTTCTGTATATTATTTCACAGATACAGTCTGAGTAGCAACACTCTAGGATACCAGGCTTATATAGATATATTACAAAATAAATATAGTGTAGAATGAATATAAACCAAATTCCCAAATGAGCAGTAATGCCAAAGGAACCAAGATTTAATTATAAACATGTATTAACAGATTTCCTGAAGTGGTTTTCATTTTAATTTCTGGATTATCAGCTTTGAAAGAACATAGCAGTATCTTTTTGCTTCACTACGCACCTATGTTATCACTCCAACAAAAGAAACAACAGTGTTTAAGTTCTTGAAGTGCACCCAAATTATTCATCAATTCATTTTGCTATAATTTTCTTTTTTGGGAGTCAGGGAATGATTGATCCATCTGAATAAGCTCTAAATTGCTAAATTCTATCTTTCTTATAGTCCATGTCTTCTTACAATTTCTTGAATCATAAAAACATTGGTTGATTCAATGTTGGTTGAAACATTGGCCACATTGTATGAGTATGATTTTGTTCTATCTATTAAATGTTGTGAAGTGATGGTTTGCATTCTTAATATGGCCAAATTACCTAAATATTGTTTTCTATAATGCAGTTACATATTAAAATTCATACTTTCAGATCGATACAAGGTCTATCCAGAATGTATCCAGCAATATAATATGAAAAATAAAGACATTTAGAAGAAAATACAAGATACAAGAAACATTGTACACAGGACAATGACACCTCAGTCCCCTTCAAAGTTGGCAGCTTGGGACCTCACACAGTTCCTCCAATCGCCATAAACTGCCCCATCATATTTTCCTTAATATCATTGATGGTCTGAAATCTCTTCCCTTTCAAAGAAAGGTGTTTTTAGTTTTGGGAAAAGCCAGAAGTCTCCAGGTACCAAATCTGGGCTGTTAGGGGGCTGAGTCACCTGGGTGATTTGACTTTCATAAAAAATCTCTGTAGAAGACATGCTGCATGAGCGGGCATGTTGTCAAGATGAAGCTGCCAATCACCACTTGCCCATAGCTTCAGCCTTCTGAATCATCTGAATAGTGAGGAATGTTCAAGTTTAATGCAAAATTTGACGCAGATTTTTTGCTCTTCTCACTCAGTCATTTTGAATGCAATGGCCACACAGTACATGTGCTCACTCAAGTGCATCTACCAACCCCACTGACTCGTACAGTCAAGTCATCATTGTTCATACATATACATTGCAGTCCACTCTGCTGGGCTGCCAGATTACATCAAGGTTAAGTAAACTATTCTTGTTATATTAATGATGGCTGGACTTTTTCCACACAGACTTCATATACCACGGTAAATGAGCACAAGAAAAGTCACTGTTAAAGTTTGTATGCTCCAACTCCTTGGGCTCAGATTTTAGGCTTTGCTCATAGCAATTGCCTTCACAAACAATCCTGGAAGAGTTCTTCATATCTCTCATTATTCCAAAGTCAATAGATTTAATTTATAACATATTCCCAATTAACATTAAATCAGCAATTTGAAGCCTCCAACCTTAGATTGGCTTACTATGCAGCTGTTATCGCAAAAAAACATTTTAAATATTTTGAGACACTCTCAAATTATGGGAATGCAAAGCAAAACAAATGACCCCTTTAGAATAAATCAAGAAATGTTCCTTCAAATTGATCTATGCCACTTCCCAAAGAACATGCAGAAGTTATTTTTAGCAACAGTTTTGCTTCTATTTTTGTTTTATTTATATATATGATTTCCAAAGTCATTTTATTTTAAAGCAATCACCATATGAATTCTATTACTAACAAAAGATGTCATTTGATTAAGATATTTATTCCTGTAATTTATTTAAATATTTTTCTTTATGAAAAAGAATTAGAGACTTGCAAATACATTTACATTACAGTTTCTGAAAAGAAAAATCCTAATGATGTGATTGTAGTTTAGTGTTGGAATCTAAGCTAAATTTTTTTATAGAGATACCAAGAAATTGCTAATTCAAAAACAAATTGTGGCCCATAAATAATTTTGAAATTGAACTTTACAGAAAAAAAGTAAAACATACTTCTCTAGAAATAATTCAATAATACTAGTTAAAACATTTAAAATAGTGTCTCTGCTACTATATTTTAAAAAATTCATATTATTCTCATTTTGTGGACTTGCACTGGGACTAAAAGTTGAAGTTTTGAGTTGTAGGGAATATAGTAGGAAAGATGACCCCGACTGTTCTAGAGGTGGCAATTTTGTCAGTGAAAGTAAAAGAATAATTTAACTTCTTAACTTTCTACATCTGCATGAACCGAAAAAGAATTTTCTAAGCCAGTGATTCTAAATATCAGTTTAGGGTTATAAAGGGCAAATAGAATCATGGGCACAGTGGGACATCAGGTGTGAACATGCCCATTTTCACATGTGAGAGCTGTCTACAGCCTGGTCATCACCAGTTAAGTTCTCACAATGCAGTAACTTACCTACGTATCAGCTTTGTTATCATTTCTTAATTGTGCTTTTGTTCCTTTTCCAAATAATTGCAGTAAAAAGTTTTCATGGCACCTGAATATGTGTAGTAAAGCATACAAAGATACAAACACATGGAATATCATGTAAAAATTGGGAATTCTCATGACTTCCATCCAATACCAGGTGATTCTACAAAGGTATGGAAAACAACACAAAAATTTGAAGCTACGGCCAAAACAGACAATCTATATGACATTTTTTAGTTTCAAAACCATTCCCTATATATTGCTTCAGTTTTATTGTGATTATTACAATAAAACAAATATTGTAGAGGTTATTATCTTTATTTTTGCCAAAAAAAGAAACTAAGGCTCAGAGATGGGAGTTTGCGCAAAGTCGCAAGGCAACTTCTTGTTAGAGCCAAGATTAAGTCTTTTGATACCTAAACTAGTCCACAGTGCAAACACGAATGAAGGGTTACACAAACCTACATCTACATGAGACTGTGTCTAGAAATAACCAGCACATTCCGGTCCTGTGAACCTTATCCCTTGGTGTTAGGCCCATTAAATATGTTACGTTTTATGGCAAAAGGGACTTGGTAGATGCAATTAAGATCATCAGCTGATGTTCTAGGGAGATAATCTCAAATCTGTGTGTTACAATGTTCCTTTAGGAAGACAGCCATGTAATACTCAAATTGATCTAGCAGTCTTCTAACTTGAATCATTGTCTATTTCTCAATTCGTCTAAACCAGTTGATTCATTCTGTAGGAAAACATGTAGCTTTACTCTAATCCTTAAAAATGCATGTATGTATCTATATCTTGTGTTTAACCAAAATGTCTTGTCTTAATGGAAAGTCTTTTTGTTTTGTTTGTTTTTCCTGAAGCAGGGGAAAGGGAGTGAGTGATAGTAATAGTCACTTCTTTAAAATGCAAATAGATTTATTGTAACTTAATTTTTATCTATCTTTTGATATAAAATATGTAAAGAATTTTGAACTGCTTAAAGGCAAGAAGAGATAGTAGAGTTTTCTGAATACTAAATACTGACCACAGACAAAACCAGTCATGAATAAGCAGATTAACAAAAGCTTTCATGCTGTCACCTTCCTTACATACAGTATTTACAATTGAGACCTCTGAGCCAAAATGTAAAATAAAAATAACTTAAAATAGTTTAGGAGTTTCTGTAACAGGTTATAAATAAATAAGGACACAACTTATTGTCTATATTCAGAGTAGAGATTAAGTGCAACTAGGTGGGAAGAATACACACAAAAAGCAAGGACCTCCTGGTGAGTTAGGAGATATTGAAAAACATTCTATTAAATAAAATACTATATGATTCCACCCATATGTGGAATCTAGTGAACAAACTGAGCTAATATACAAAATAGAGACAGACTCATAGGAAATAGGCTGCCAGCTCTGAGGGGTGTCATGGGAGTGCCATCATCAAGCAAAAAAAAAAAAAAAAAAAAGAACTCTGAGACACTGACAACAGTGTGGTGATTGTGGGAAGGGGAGGAGGGTGGGTACCATTGGAAAAAGGTATAAGGGGGATAAATGGTAGTGGAAATAACACAACAAAAAGTAAAATTATTTAAAAAAGAAAGAGGATAAAATCAGAAACTGGCATGGTAGTTATCAGAGGAGAATGAGCAATGTCACATGGCTCATGACTCTCCATGCTGAAGATGACAACATTGTTAGAAGCAGCCAAGAATGAATATGAGTTTAGAAATTCTCTGGAAGATGTTGCTAAGAAGAAAAGAAAGTGCTAGAGAAGTAGCTAACCACAGTAAGAGCAGTTAATACAAGTGAACATTGCTTCTGTCATTATCATCGTCAGTGATGTTTACCACAGGCCAGGACACTGTTCTCACCTGATCTTGATAGAGTTAAAGATGAAGCTGGCTTTCTGAGTTTCTGTCCAGACTTAGTGTGGACTCTGAGAGATTTCTACCTATGCCTGGAAGTAGATGAGTAACACATCACAGCAGATGACTACCTGGAAAATTCATTGAAGCTGAAGCAAGACACTGTATCAAAGTCATCAAAATTTCAATGTGCCCCATTGTTGTATGCAGAAATTCTTTCCAATAAAGACATGCTTTATCTCTGGACTCACCCATTCACCAGAAGAAGCCTGCCTGGCATGATGATGAACAGAATCTCAACTTCATGCAAGTGACACATTTCTGTTACTATGTCTTTCACTATCCCAAGACTAAAGCACTTTCAGGAGGTGTTAAGGTCAATGGACTTCCTTACACTCATACCAGTTTTACACAATGAAGTGGAAGAGAAAGGGAATTCTGAAGGGAAAGGAAACCTGAGAAGAGGGAAAGAAAGGGAAGAGTAAACAAGCAAAAGGCCTATAGCAGTTTAATCAAATGAATATGCATAACTTTAACTATTTCCTCATTTCTCAGTAGAAAAATGATGGCATGAGGATAATCACATGTATCTTGAGGTTTCTCCTTTGAACACTCTCTTTTTGCAAAGAAAGAAAGAACTAGCTTCTTGGTAACACAATTTCTTGAAAACAAAAACTTATCGGGACCACTTGAACACTATGCAGAGTACTAAAAAAGCTCAGGTAATGTATTGTTAAATTAACATTCTCAGAACTACTTAGTTCAGAGTATGCCCTCTTTCTCTACAAATAATATAAGTATCTCTTTTCCCTGTGAAGATCTAGAAACCCTGGTGCTCACCTATGTCAATGACATCAACACTGGGATTCTTCCCTGCATGGAGAACTCAGTCTTGGCCTTGGCCCAAATCAAGAACTCAGCTGAAGTACAAAAGGCCAGTGCCCACTATGACTGGCAGATGGGACAGAGGCACAGTTTCCCCATGGAAACCCTCCAGGAGCTTCTCCACCTGCACAGGACCAGTGAGAAAGAAGCCATTAGAGACTTCATGAAGAATTCCTTCAAGGATGTGGACCAAA
Source organism: Phyllostomus discolor (assembly GCF_004126475.2). NCBI lineage: Eukaryota > Metazoa > Chordata > Mammalia > Chiroptera > Phyllostomidae > Phyllostomus > Phyllostomus discolor. Next base: position 53,004,222 of record NC_040905.2, read on the forward strand.
GGTTCCAGAAGAAATTAAGAATAATTAATTATTTTTTGCTCTAGTTCATGGAACTTACTTATAATACAGGACAAAGTATTGCTATGAAATGCAAAGGGCACTTAATTAAGAAAAGCAATTCTTACCAGACTGAAAAATAATGACTATAGCCTATATGGCCAAGATATCACTGTTATTCTGAAAACAAATAAACAAACATGTAATTGAAAAAAGACAATTCTATAGACTTATGCCCATCTCCATTCATATGTTGAAATCTAATCCTCAATGTGATGGGTTTTGGAGGTGAGCCTTTGGAAGTTGATTAGGTCAGGAGGCTGGTGGCCTCACAAATGAGATTAGAAGCCTCAGTGAGCTCCCTTGCCTAGTCAACCACATGAGGACAAAGCAAGCAGGCTCTCACTGGACAATGAAGCAGCCAGTGCACTGATCGTGAATTTCCTAAAACTATGAAAAATAAAATCCTGTTTTTCTTTATAATCCACCCACTTTATGACATCTTTTGTTATTATAGCCCTAATGGACTAAGGCAGTCAAATATCCCAAAATTTAAAAAAAAATTAAAGCAGAACATAATCAAAACATATTTAACAGAAATTCAAGAATTGCTAAGCTCTGTTGATCAGCCAATTTGTCAAACTGACCCGGGTTGCCATCCTCTCCTTATATCATTCTCCTTTGGAATGTGTCCCAAGGTAACTAACTGTCTTCTTTATAGTAATAGCCACAGTCACAACTGGAAAAAAGATACCTAACATTTATTGAGGGTTTATATTGTGCCAGGATCTGGAAGCATATTACATGGGTTATACCTTTGAATAATTATAATAGCTCATCTTGGGCACAGACATTGTTCTAAGCACTTAACTTGTATTTAATCTCTGCAATAACACTAGAAGTCAGGTTCTATTATTATCATCCCCATTTTGTTTTTTATTTTTTCTAAAACTGAGGTTAGTCATCTGTTAAAGCTGAAAACCCTGACTCCTGAGCCTAGGAGTTTTATCTTGTTTTCTGTTTACTTTTTTACTTTGTAATTATCACATTGTATATAGATTACTGTAATATGTTTTGTTCTATATAAATATAAAACTCTTCACAAACATTTTAATTCTGTATGTAATATATGCTAATAAATTAGAAGATATTCTTAAAGTATCCTATTGTGTCATAAATTATAAATTATCAAAAATGAAAAATAGTTAACAAACGAGTACTCTATTAATTAAGGAAGATCTTAGAAGTAGTAGTCAGAAAAGTACCCAACAAAGAGATCAGACTGCTTACTAGGTGAGTTATTTCGACTTTCATAAAAGAGAAAGCTCTTATGATATTTAAAGTGTTCCAGGAAACAGGGTTTCCCAGTTACTGATGCACATCTAGAATTTCCTCAATACCAAGACTAATAAGGATAGTTCAAAGTATCATTTATGAAAATAGATGCAACTTCCCAACTGAAATATTAGCAACCATATTCAGATATATTTCTAAATAATTATACATGATGGCACAAATACATTACAAATTTAGAATAATTAGAACTATGTGCTACTGTCACACTAACAGAGAAGCACCGCCATACGTCTCTGAACTGAGGCAGCTATATCACAGAACTTAGTATTTGATACCTGCCTCATTTCCTGACATTTGATGTCACTTGTGTTGGGACACATAGCTAACCATTTGGTGGGATAAACAAATGACAATCCATATGCACTCAAATGGGATGCTGAAAGCACATTGTAAAGAAAAATATGAATTTATTTTGCAAAATAAATTCACTTTAATGCTGTATAACAAACATAATAAATACAATATAAAGACAAATAAAACTTGAGACAACATACAACATATACCTCACTTCCTTAATTTTTTTGAACTGTGAGCCTTTACCTTCTGAGCACCCTACATAAAAATTCAGTACACTCCTGAAATCCCTACCCTCTCAGTGTAGGGAATCCCTACCAATTCCCTTTGTTTATTTTCTGTTCCCCTTCATTAGACTGTGAGCTCTCCATGAACAAGAACTTAAGTCTGTTATGTTTGCTGCTATAATTCCAACACCCAGAATAGCCTTTGTCATTTAACTCTGCTCATTAAAAAGTTGTTGAGTAAATAATTATACAACTATGTGGTATGATCCATATTATGGTGAAAATGTTACTTTGAGCTATTTATTTATTCAAACACATCTCTAAATAGAGACACCAAAATGTTACCATCATAACTTTTCTTCATTGAGTGTATACTTATAGATTCAAAAGTAATTAAAGCTTTAAAACAAGGATAAGAAATTAACTGCCCCTCAGAATAAATTGCCAAAGGTTCTTTCCTAGCACATAAAAAGTGGAAAATCAGTTGATTTTACAATTTTTACTCTACACAATTCTTTGCTCTATCTACCTTTTTTATAATGACATGCAGTTTTCAGAGTTTTTAGGCTAGGGGTAAAAATCACATAATTACTGGGGTCACAAGCATACAAATTGTTTTAGAGCCACTGAGGCATTTAAGAAAGGTAGAAGTATAGTTGCTCAAAGGGAAATGAACAGTAGTTTGTCGTGACATAAACACCGTCATTACACAAACATCTCTGGACAGCGCTGCTTCAGAGGCTCCTGAGCAGACACGATTCCCAGGGGCTGTCTTTTCCCTTCTGCCAAGCACGTCTGGATTCAGCAAGTGTGACAGCACGGTGGGATGTGGGGAAGAAGTTATGGTTGGAGGCAAGTTATCGCTGGTGCTGTTCACAGAATTGATCACAAAGGCATTGGGGAAATCGCTGATCAAAGTGCTACCTGCAGGTCCTTCACGTGCCAATTAAAAAGACTAAGTGCTTTGAGTGTGTTGCACATATTTTTGTTGTCAACCATTGATAATAAGATGACAGTCTAAAGCTTACTGTGTTTCATATACAATTACAACAATTTTGTTGGATTTGTTAATTTAAGGTAAAACCTGAACCTTGCTTTGAAGTGTTTATAAATTAGACAGCTATGGAAGCGATTAGGTCATTTATCCAGTCGGTTCTTAGAGTTTGCCACTATTAAAGTATTTATTGCTTTCTAAACGTGTATCACTTGTGCCATAAATCACATGTCAGTGCACCAGTGCATCAAGTAGATAAGAAGGTATTAAATAAGTTAATGGATCTATCAAAGGAACACATTTTTAACCAGAGAAAGATTTATGTTCCCTCATAGTTGTTTCCATTCATGTTTCCTATTCACTGATGCATGCATAAATCAGTCAACAGGTATCAACTGAGTACCTACTATGTGCATAGCACCATGTTTGAAGTTGAATACATGTTAAGAAATAAAATAGGTGTCCGTTCTGCCCATGTGGAGCTTACAATACATTGGAAACAGGATGCATTGGAAACAGGAAAAAGTTAATACAAAAGTGGTCATATTACTATGACTTTTGAAAAAACACTATAATTTTTTTAAAACAGTAAAGTTATAGAGAATAAAGGGCATATGATGTGTGTGCATGTGTGTGTTGAAGCACCATTACTTGGAGAAGGGGGTCAGGAAATTTGATTCTGTGGCGCTGTGCACTTTCAACCTAGAAAGGAGCTCAGGGCAGAAAATGGCAAGATACAGAAGGAGATAATTAGAAATAGATGTAGAAATAGAAAAACAGATATAGATAATAGCTTCAAGAAGACAATAAATACATAAAGACATAGGTTAAAAAGCTAAGAATAGGAATGAGTGAATTGCATTATTATCAAGCAGATATATACCTGATACAAAAATGTCAATAAATAGCATATTAATATAATTTGCAGGAAATAGAGCTTGGTTTCTGAGATTCTGTGGTCAGAGTATATATCATATAATAGTAACAACCATTATACTAAACAGAGAATAAAAATTAAAGTAAAATTCCAGTGAAGGCAAAAGCAAAATAAAAGCACATAAAAAGACATAATAGTATTATTTGGAAAAAGGTGTTCTGATAGAAAATAGGAATTAGCAAAGTGATAGATTAAAAATTAATAACGCATTTCCAAAATAAAAAGGTACAGACTAATGTGTGTGGCATTACTTTAGGGAAATGCATACCTGGAATTCTTTGTTGCATTTTTGGCAAACCTCTTGAATAATTATGTAGGCTATTTGGACAGATTCCAAATGAAACAACTAAAATGTTGAAAGGAAAGGCTTACAAGGACAGATTAAAGGAAAAAATATGTGTGACTTTAGCATGTAAGACACTGAAGAAGGAACATCATGTTTTACAAGTATTTGAAACATGTAAATTTGAAGAAAAAGAATTCTTTGTGTAATAGGTTGCACAATTATGAGTATGTTACAACTGAAAAAATATCCCCCTACTAATAAGTTTGTTTTCCAGTAAGAACCATTTACACAAGTTATCCAAACATGGCCAACTATTAATTAAGGCCACCAAGGAGACACTGACATTCCAGTAACCTAAACTATGCAGACCTCAAAATACATAGAGGCCCATCTGAAGTGGACAAAGTAGGTCAGGGCACAACTGCAGAAATCTTCCTATCCTCCGACTGAGCTTTAAATGTGGAAGGGATCTCCTCATGGTTCGGGCTCTGCTGTGTAGCTGTGCTAGAGTCGAGTCCTGGACTTGTGTCCGTAAGACCTAGTTTTTTTGGAGAGTGGATCACATATTCCATTCTCAGTCTTTATCCTTATCTGTCTGTGGAGAAAATGATAACCCCTCAGGTAGCTATGTGGTTTAAGAGAGCTGCTGTATATGAAAACACATTTTATGTGCTTAAATGTGTTAGTCCTAGTTACTATAATGAACTCAATGTGTTAAAAGCTGTAGGATGAAGACTGTGAAAGAGCATGATTTCTGTAACCGTATATGTGCTCCTGCTCTGAAGGAATTCAGCCTCCTTTGAGTAGCTGTTTACCCTGCAGCCCTCTTAAGTGAATGTGTTTTTTTCTCTCATAGCTTCTAGACCTGAAATGGGGCACAAGTCTCTCTTGCTCCTCAGTGACATTTTCTGAACACTCACTCTCCCACACAGTTTAAATTCCATGTCATATATCTCGATTCCCCCATTCTACCCCATTATTACAGTTATCTTGTGATTGCTGCACCATGTGCCCTCCTTCCTTGAAGATTTCCATCCCCGGTTCACTGTTCTTGTCCACAACATTTCTCCTGGTATAATTTTTTAGGATTCCAAACCTGGCCATTTTTGCCTTGACTTTTTTCTTCTAATGATCTCGTCACCCACCCTCCCTCAACTATTACTCTTACGGTCATATTCCCAAATTTACAGTTATCAATAATTGCAGCTACAGCAGAATTACTTCAATGTCTTCATAATCTTATACCTCATACCACCACTTTCTATTGTTCATTCCCTTAAAGATCCCAACTCAAGCTTTCAGCTCCACCAGGATTTCCAGTAGATCCTACTACCTTTTGACAGTACTCCACTTTTTTTAGCTCCAGAAATGGGAAAGGCACTTTGGAATCTACCTTACTTTGTACTTTTTGAAGCAAAAATGGTGAATGTACCACAGATGAGAAATTCATAAATGGTCAAATACCTCTTAAAATGGATAACCACAGAGACCAGGTGAGGAAGAAGAGAGATAAGGGCTGAAAATTAGAGCAGTGGCAAGAGTGGGAATGAATGATAGGCAAGGAGAGGAAGAAAAACCAAAGATTCTGTGAAGAGATGGAAAGTACTGAATATACAGTACTGTTACCTGAGCAACTCCCGTGATGACAAAGTCTAATATGCACATGCTGATGGCATGAGAGTGTTAATGTTAGGCTAAGAAAGAGTTTAGAATAGTTTTCAAAAAAGCAAGTAGCACTACATCAACTCCTCCTTCTTGCTTTATGAGTCCAAGAACTGAGAAAAAAACACAACTATGATTCTCTTAAGCAAAGTTCTATAACATAAAAGAGTAAAAAATAAGTTGGAATCAGTACATGAACCATGAAGTTCAAATTGTCATTGGTTGCTTGAATTACAGGTCTGTTGAATCATAGGTCACATGACTTTTTCAACCCTGGGTTCCTCATTTGTTAAGTGAGATTAAGAATGCCTTCTCTGCTTATATTCCCTAGAATAGTGAAAGGAAATGTTAAGACAATTTAACTATTATTTTATTATTACTATTTTAGGGGAATAAATATAATAAAACATATGGAGGCCCATCTCAACTATTACATAGAGTACAGATATATAGAAGATATTAATAAAGTGATCTCATATTAAATGGTATAATTTTCATTAAAGTCAATCCAATTCTACTTTTAAAAAAATCAACCATATTTTGGACATGTAATTATTAAACCAAAAGTATTATTTTCTAGATGATGTGGTTTGAAATTCTTTTTGGTGCTTTTGTTTGGCTAAAATTTCTTAATAAATTACATAGAAATAAAACTGAATGAGGATGAGATGTAAAGCAAATTAAAAACCTTCATTGAACTAGCAGAAATAAAAAACTTATTAACCTTTAAGATCACTTTGTCCTACGGTATGTATTTGAAAATTATAGAGAAAGCAAGCTCTAACACATCATATTGAATAACCATGGAGTGCTGCAGAGGAGCAGTGGAATCCCAGAAAACAAAAACAAATTATAAATATCATGCTGAAATAGAGTTGAATAGTAAGATTTTGAAGATAATGTGTTTTGAATTACTTCTTAAGTGCTCCTCTTTTCTCTCCCAGCTTCACTATTCTTACCAGTGTAACATTATTCTGAAAGACACATTAACTCTTTCTTATCACAGTATACTCCAACCTTTACTTCTGAATGTGAAAAGTATGACACTTTACTAACTTAAATTTGAAAAATTTAAAAATATTGTCCCAAGAGAACAAATATAATCTACCCCTTCCAAAAATGTCTACCAGTTAAATAGCAGTTAGATATAATATGTATTTTACAAATAAGAAAATCTTTAACAAAATATCTCCATGATATACAGGGCATGTCACAAAGTATGTTCTAGTAGTTAAAAGAACAAGATTACATGTAAACTGGATTCTAAGTCTAACAAGCTACTTAGTATTTACGTTCTCTTAGGAAATTATTTAATATCTCTGCACCTTCATTTTATCATTCATATATAAATAATAAAAATATTTCTCTCAGAATTGTTGTGAGAAGCAAAGATGGTATGTAGAACGGTGGAACAAAAATAACGTGCACTCGGTAAATATTATACTGACTAACTTAGAAAGATGTCAGAATGAATGTCCCTTGTTAACTTGTCTAGCAAGATACTTAAACTGATACGGTGGCAGTCCCCAAGTGAGGAAAGGAAAAAAAGACATGAGTACCTGAAAAATTGTTCCAGGTCAAAATTAAAGAAAGCTGAAATGTCAGAACCTTGTATCTAATAAATTAATCTATCAGTTACAGGTAGCTTTTCTTTTCATTGACGATGCATCACAAACATAATAATGCCTGCACATTAACAGTATATTACTAAACAAGCTCTTGCAGGAGCATTGAGTGGTATTTCCAATGTAGGTTCGTCTACGACACAGATTGTAAAAAAGCAAAAAAAAATTTAAAATGAGTGTGTATTTGTAAGGAACACTGATTTGGAGTAGGGGGATAACTCCATTTCAATACATAGAGTGTCTCTTTTGGGTTTTGCTGTTGTTCACTTGTCGTGTTTGTTTTGCTTGGCACTGTTCTAAGCTCTGGTTCTGTAGGGAGCACAAAACATGAAGCAAGAGCTTGGCATATAAATATTAAAGCATTTTTGAATGGGAATGTGCTTTTTGTTTGTCCCTGGACAACATTTCAAAAAAGCTTGTGTTTACAATACAAAAATTAAACAATAGAAAGAAAAAAGTGAATAAACAGACAGGAAAAATAATGTGGATAAAATTGGAGTTCAGTACATATTTGGAGAGAAAAATGTGAAGACAGAAGGTCATCAGAGATGTGAGCACAAGACAGAAGACTCATAGGTGGGAGACTGCTGGCCATTACCAGGAGAGATTTGTCAACTTATGTCAAATGCAAATATCCTCCAGTGTTCATTTGGCTGTTCTAGCCTTTTCTGCTTAAAAGTCATGAGCCCATTTTACCTTGGCTGTCATCATATAATCGGGTATCAGTGAAACAAATGTTTATTCTGAACTCAGTACAAGAGGAGATTTAAGAGGATTGTTTTGCATTCCCAAAATAAATGACTTTATCAAATACTAAGCATAAACCTTAATGAATGCATGGTGACCTAACCCTATTTAGAGATTTCTTTCAAATCAAGCACAATATCATCTAACAAGAGATTAAAACCTTGGTCTTCCCTTTTAGGCACCATTATACTATATTAAATTATTTAAAGTGATCAATCAGTTTGATACAGACCTGTTTTAGAACATAGAAAAAGTAAAGCTAAGGTATACAGTAAATCTTCCTCCATAGTAACAATCGCATTCAAAAGTGCTTTCGTGTTTAAAAAGCCCTCACTTAAATTCTTGTACATAAATCCCCCCATTCTGCTTGATGCACTATTAAATATTTTGTTGAACAAATCTAACTCTGTTACTATCAATATATCAATGCACACTTAAAAACAAAACAACAGTAGTTTTTTTCCCAAAATATAACCAAATAATTGTGGGATATTTTATCTGCATTCTGAGGACTACTTCTCCACAAAGTTGAGTAATATGTTTTGCAAAGCCTTCATTCATTACTGAAGGGGAAAATGAATAAAAACATATACAACAACATTTTCTCTGGTATGATGGGAAAACAAAGTTTTCAAACAGGTAAATTCTTCTGAGTTCTGTTTCCTTCGCCATTAAGCAGGTTTTCAAGCTTACACATTTTTGACAAAATCTCCTCAATGATGCATACATTTTACTGCCTTTGTACCGCAAAATATGGAACACACTGCAGAGAGTCTGTGTCCAGAATGCAAGACCAATATTGGCACCAATTGCTATAATACGTTCTCACATGGAGATGCCTTTCATCCTTTAAATTTAGCCAGTTTTCACCCTGTAAGCTCTCACTGTGTTTGCATATACTTTTTTTTTCAGTCTCCTCTTTGTCTAATAGCTGCCATATTTTATTGCTCTGATTAAGACTGACCTTTCACTTCATATTCCCTTCATTTTCTGGATCTAATTTAAAGAGAGCCAGGAGCTTAAAAAAAAAACAAGAGTAATAGATTTTCTATATGATCTAAGGCTTGAATGTAGTAACTATTTTAGGTGCTCAGAAGTTTTTGATGTTTTCTCTAGGTTCTCAGCTATGCGCTATATATAGGCAAAGCAAGGAGACACTTGGCTACAAGTAGAGTGGACATAAATATTTGCCCAGCTGATAGATTTAGGCAGGTTACTGAGATCAAATCAAGGTGTAAAATCCTGAGTTGCTCCATAATTCAGATTCCAATTTATTTCTGTTTATGTTTTAAACTTCCGGATTTAGTAGTAGAGGCTTCACATTGTCATCTTTTCTTTTTTATTCAAAATAAAATAAATCACAAATCGAGTCTAGGGGATTTACAACCTTTTTTTAGAATTTTATAGTAAATGCTATGCCCTCGATGCTATTAAGCCAGGGAAGGTTAGGGGTATGTATGGTGGGAGAGAAAGGAAGAAGATGGATAAGGAGTTATTATTTTAGGAGGATTCTGACAGAAGGGATGCCACTGGATACAGCCTGAGAGGAACTGTTTAACAGGATGTCAGCAACTGTATAAAAGCCTGAGAGGAACTTCTGTAGAAATAGAGTCATGGTGGATCTGTTACCTGGTTTTAAAGGCTATCCGAGCAGATGCCAGAAGTACTTTGCAAGGAAAGGTTCTGAGGTAAGAATCAATTAGAAACAAATAAATGATGTCAAGTCACCAACAGCTTGATACACAATAGACACATACATAAGGATTAGTAAGGATTAATAAGGTTTTGATAAGCTTTAAAGCTTTAATATGTCATTTAATCTCTTTTGTGGGCATGAGTTATTTAGAAACTTGCAAACTCTAGAAAACATACACTTTACTATCATGACAGAAAAGGATATGCAGTCATCTCTTACCAGCCCTATAGGCATATATAAACATGTAGTTGGTCCATGTACATACATTCATGTAAATCATTATCATAGAATTTCTCTTTATAAAACAGACTATTGGTATGTAGAATAAGCTTAAAAGCATGCCAAACATTTCAATAATTGTTTTACTGCAAGCACCTCATGCTCTGTATGCATTTGCTTTGAAAGAACTCCAGAGACCCCTGAGAAACTCTGGTTCAGCCTACACATGCACTTGTTTGTGGCAGTGAGAGCAACATTGCTCCCATGTTAAAATCCCACGGAACACACAGTGGGTCCTCACTTTTCCAGGGGATCACTGAAGACTAACTAATAATATCAGTTCCATACTGAGTAGAAATTCACTTTATGTGGATTTGCAGATTAGCATTTACAAGTTCACTTCTTTTATTTTTTTCATCTTTCCTTTAAAAGATCTCCACTGATTATCCTGACACCTGCTGGAAAGGGCAGAGTTGATTCCAGTCTCCTTTTCCTTTCTACAACCCTTTCAAATAAGACTCTTTAAAGGTGTTTTAAGTGACAATTAAGTGGTAATTCATTCAGTTTAAGTATTTATAGTACTTAATTTCTAACATTATCACATAACTATGAGAAAACTGTCAATAGCCCATATGTGCAACCAGTCAACTCTTTGTATATACATACATGTTTGCTTTGATTAACCAACAGATAGTAAAGTCATTACATGAGCATTGATTTTAGAAACAAAAATTAAAATGAAACCATGCTAAGCATCTTCATTAAAACACAGAATAGAATGAAATAATAGGAATGGCTTGGCTTTGACCTTCTACTTTTTTCCTCCCAAAAAATGTCTGTTTGCAAACTACTTAGGGAATAAATTCAACCATATAAAGAGCAAATTTATTAGACCTGAGAGAAGCCATACCATTAGTTATATATTTTCAAAGTTTGCTATTTGTTTCTCAGTACCTACTTACTCTGATTTATTCTGACTTGAACTGAGTTTTGAAGCCTGCATTGTTTTTTGTGTTCTTTTTGCTTGTTTATTTTGGCAAGAACATAATGAACCCATTACCTCATAAATTAGACTCAGCATTATTGCACCTACAAGTGTGTTCGGTAAATGGTAAATAATCAGAATTAGTTTCTTGGGCTTAAGGTATTCTAGCAAGCTTTTAAACTGTACACAAATGAGAATATATATAGTCTATCCCATTATTCAAAATCCTGTAAAAAGATAAAAAGTTTTAAAAATAAATAATCTAATTAAAACTTTTATCTTAATTAATATCAGTGAAATTAGGACTTTGGGCTATAAATTTAGAGTCTTGAGGTGTCAACCATTTTGTAATGGCTATGAGTAGCCAAACTATTTTATTGTAGTCATGTATACTTCATATTTTTACTTATACTGCTATAATGTTGCAGGAAGGAAATATCATATGTGTCTAGCAATAAAAGTAAATTTTATTAACAATTTATTAAAAATACCCTAATCCTGAACACATGTTTTAATGAATAATGGTCTTAAGATATCTGAGCAAAATGCAACAGAGTTTTAATTTAGAGAAGAGTTTAGAAGCGGTATACATTTACTTGGTTTTGAAGATCTTTGTTACTTCAAGACCATTTCAACTTCTTAACTATTAATTTGTGTTATTATAAATGTTTTCTCAAAATCATCTAAATGTAAAAAATGCATTCAATTCTAAGGAAATATTTCAAGAATGATTAGGAAAAATATTCATGACCAGAAGGGGAAAAAATGTGTGTAGCACCATGACACTGTGAGACATGGCCAAGATTTTGCATTAGTGTCAAACAGTCATAGCAGCATACTTTATTTTTCCTTAATTATTACTTTTAATTCAACATCTCAAAATTATTTTTAAATGTTTCACCAAGAATGTGAAGTTAGCACTTGTTTTTAAAGTATAAAAATAATGATTGTGTAAAACAGATAATAAAGAAACTAATGTATAATTTTTAAAACATAAACAACTGTTATTTCAGCATAAATATTCCTATAATAATCATAGAAGCATAGTGTTGTTATCGCCAGTTCATGTCCAATTAACTAAAAAAACCCCATTGATTTAAAAAATGAAAATGGCAGTGATTCATAGTATTTAGGACATGTCTAGACATTTTTAGACAGTGCCATTTGCTTAAAGACTTCAGGCACAAACTGCAGGCAGAGGGACAGATTGCATAAGATGTCACGTGCTTGCTGCAACTGTATGCATGTTATTGGATTTTTTAGAGCAGCCCATAACGATGAATAATTTAAGAGTTAATAAAATATTCAGTCTGACTGATCCATTGGTTTAATTTTAAAATAAAAATGACTAATAAAAGGAATTACATGTCCTTATCAAATCCCATGCATTAATGCACAAAAATTACAACCCACACAGGGGAACTCCAATTTCCAAAAGGCATGCATGCATTGGACAAATTATATGTGTGGAGAGGGAAGGGTGCGGGTACAGAGAAATTCTAGGTGTTAACACTGGCTTCAATAACTTTGCTCAAAGTTTAATTGTTTGGAGCTGTCATGCAAGCTGCATTGTGCCTTCTGCAGGGCTGAGGGAGAATAAAGTAGAAAGGTGCAAGTTTAACATAAATTGCGCATGGAAAATGGTATTTCTTCTTAAAGCCCTCTTTCCCTCTCACCACAGGCTGGCTGAAACAGGAGAAAGCTAGAAGAATATGGAGTACACAGCTGCCCGAGCATTGTCTAGGAGCCTGAATGGGAAGGCCAGGCAACCTTACTATGGTAGGTTTGTCTGGAGGAGTAAGCTGTGCCCTAAGCGTGGTTATCCTTCGGAGGCAGAGCTTCCGGCTGCAGCGAGCTGGGACTCATCGCGACCCAGGCTACAGTAGCCAGACCAAGCAAGGATATAGCAGCCACACACACTAAAAGCTCCATCTCTTCCACCCCTGCCGCCCTCCTCGGAGCGGGACAGATGGTGGCAGTGTCATGGTGTAGGTGTGGGGCAGTGTGTGTGTTTTCGTGAACGGAGGCAGGGGAGGGCGGAGGAGAGAAGTGTCTGCAGTTCTTCCCCTTCCCCTTCCAGCTAAGGGATCAAAGTGCAAATGAAATTCCTTCGGGAAATAAGAGAAAGGAAAAATATCGGTGGTGGGAGCATTATCGCTGGGGGGACCTGGCAGAGCAACTACAGAGCCATTACCGTTCTGTAACCTTCAGTGGAGTGGCTGCCTCTGCCTGATCACTGGAAGGGCACTTTGTAAGCCCTGGAGAAGCACACCCCTACACACATGCTGGGGATAACACCCTCATTCTGGGGGAGACTGGCAGGCGAGGAAAGGAAAGGCCACACAGATCACTACTGGCAGGGCAGCGAAGGCGTGTGGCCAGAAACGCCGGGCTTCCGGGGCGAAGAGTGTAGTCCAAGAGTACACAATTTTCCTGTGAAACAAATGGATGGATGGTGCAGAATATTCATGCAGTATCTAACCTCAAATGGATTCTAGTCAACACATTTTTAATCCAACTATCCATTTTTAGAGGCACGGAATTTTAAACCCTGTATACAGTGCGCTCGGCTCTCTCTGTGAAGCAGCCTGAGGAGCCCCTTAGAAGGGGCCACCGGCATCTGTGAGTGCAGAAGGGACGCAAACCCCCCTCTCGCGGCCTTCCCAGAGCCCCTGTCGCTCCCCCTGCCCTTTTCCCCTGCCAACTTCAGCCTCCACGGGCGCAGAGACCGGACCACGGCCAGGGCTTGCAATGAAAAGCCACTCCTCGCAAAGGACCTGGAAGTCATCTATCTATACAACTCAGCAGGAGGTTCGTCGAAGTCCTCTTTTTTTTTTTTTTTTTTTCTAAACAGTATGGTTTATTTCACACAAGTCATGGAAAGCACCACCAGACCAGCTTTTACAACTTTTCTGCTCTTAGGTGTGGGCGCGAGGGTTATACCGAAAGATTTTCTGTTTTCAAGAGTTGAGCTTGCACGGAAGGGAGTAATGAGCAAAGCTCGAGGCCCCTAGGATTAGAGAAGAGGCCGATTCTGGGGTAATCCACGACGCTGCCTTCTTGGATGGAGAGGCGGAAGAAAGCCGAAGTGACTGGTCAGACCATTCTCCATCTCACCCTCTGCCCAAACTCCCAGCGTTAGGTTTGGGTTTGCAAACTGCTCCGCCCAGCCCCGCAGCGAAGCGCCGCACCCCAGAGGCAGCTGTGGTCCTGCAGCTCTCCAGCCTCATCCTGTTTTAACTAGATGACGCCCTCCAACCCCGCGTACCCTCGCTTCCCCAGCTGGCCCCCAGGAAATACCAGCCCGGGGATCGGTGATCCTAGGGGGCTTTACAAGCATTGCCTTGGAAGGGTACAAGCAGTCACGGCCACCCGATGGCCAAGTAAGCCGTGGAATCCCTGGTGCTGAAGAGAGCCGTTCCCTCCCGCCTCCTCTCTTTTCCCGTCTTTCCTCACTCTCACCTCGGTACCACCCGCTCAACCCCGTTCACTCTCTCTGACTTTGCGAGCACTTTTCCGCGGAGCCCCGTTCTGGACGCCTCCTCCGCGCCGCCCGCCAGCGGTGCTCAACACCTCTGGCCAGCCCGGGGGACCGCCTCCACGCCAGCCCCAGGCACAGCGTTTCTCAGAGGACTTTCCAGTGTCCCGTACCCAGCGGCCCGGCCCTTGCTGCCTCACCTTTGCAAAAGTGGGGGACACCGAGGCTGAGCAGGACCAACAGCCAAGCGGCCACCGAGCTCTTCATGATCCCTTCTCCCGGACTTGACTCCAGCTAATCAGGGATCGTAACCCGGAGTGTCGCGGAGGTAGCACCGCAGGTCACCGGCAACCCTGCCCCTGACAGTGAATTCAGGAAGATGTCTTCTTGCCGAAGCGTTTCCTTAAACAAATTCTTGGAGAGGGCGAGAGAGAGTGGGTGACCAAAGAGAGGAATTTCTCTTCTCCTTTTGCCTGCGTTCTAGCGCAAAGAGGTGGGCGAGCTTTGGGGAGCTGCCTGCTCAGCCTCCGCTGCGGGTGGGTCCCGACTGAGCGCCGCGGGCGGGGTGGGGCGCGGGCTCCCGAGCGGTCTGGGTCACCCGCGCAGGCGGACACTGTGCGCTCAGCTGGCGGTGCTAGTGCCGCTCTAGCCGTGTGGCTGCGGGGCTTCTGACTTGGAGAACAATGAAGCGTGAGCTGGTGGGGAGCGAGCGAGCCACCAGCCGGGAGCGCACTGTGTACAAACAGAGGAGGCGTGCGTCTGAGCCTGAGCCTCCTAGGCGCGTTCCCCAGGCGCTACCCGCCCCCTGTCCTCCCTCTTATTCCCTCCCTCAGTCTCCCCCTCCCTCAGTCTTCCCCTCTTCTCTCTCTCTCTCTCTCTCTCTCTCTCTCTCTCTCTCTCTCTCTCTCTCAGGTGGCTCCTTCTGCTGGAAGAGAAAGGGGAGACAACTGCAGCCACACCCTGGCACCTGCTACTGCCTCTGAAGTTCCTACATTCCTACGTTGCTTGTACCTTTTCCACACACGCCAGAGACGCTTATTGTCTGAGATTCCCTTGGTTTCCAGCGTTGACGTTATGATGAACTACGTTAAGAATTCCCCTGAAGCCCAGTTCCCAATACAGCCAGGAAAAGAAGTTAAGAGATTTTGAAAAGTGGCTCTTGGGGCACGAAACTGCAAAAGAGACAGAACCCTGCAAAGTGAGTTGTCCTGGATTCTCGGGAAATGCAACCTGCTCAGCAGCGAGACTGTAATCATACAAGACAGGGCTGCTCTACTTCTGTCTGCACTTTTGTTAGCTCTGGGGCTGGAACAGAGGGTTGTGGGCTCATCTCTTCCCAGGGGCGAAAAGATGAAGGCTTAGGGCAAGCAAATAGGAGAGATGTGTCTTGTTAAGCAGGACATCTGTTTCAAATGAGAAATACTGCGGCGAATTTGGGGACAGTGCAAGAAAACAGAAGGCAATAAGAGATTCCTGAAGCATCACTAAAGTGGATCAAATTACCCTGCTACCCACCAAAAGCAATATAAACGGACTGGTTTTTGCAGTGAAAGTGGTTGAACCAAAATATAGCCCATGGCTTACAATAGTGCTTGCTCTCTTCTCTTTCCTGTTAGAATGATTGCTTAGTGTACATGGAATCAATCCCAGCAGTTGCAGGTACCAAAATGAAACTCATGGGTTCCCCCACCCTGCTTATAGAGAGGGTAGTAGAAAGAAGGACAGAAACAAAGACACGGGAAAATTGAAGAATACATTCTTGAAGGCACAACGTGAAAGGAGAATGTACTAAGAACAGGATAACAAGATGTTTGGCCATGCAACTTCATCTCCTTTTGCCTCCTTGAGTTACTTAAATTTCAATTTTCACCTTCCTTTTCGAGTTTGGGGTGGGATCAAGGATGCAAGGCTGATAGGAAAGTAATACTTTATATTGCTATGGAAGAGTTAAGGTATTATGCCACAGGCAAACAAAAAAACAACATCAACAAAAATTATTCAAAACAAGGTTTGTTCTGATCTCCTGTTTGTTGGGAGTGTGAAAGAGTAGTTTTTTTTTCTAAAAAATTTTTTAATTTTCTAATGTTTTCTATTACAGCTTGCATTTAATATTATTTATATTGATTTCAGATATACAGCATATTAGTTAGACAATCACATGCACTTTACAAAGTGTTCCTCCTGGTATCTCCAGCACCCAACTGGCACATACATAATTACAGTATTATTGACTATATTTTCTATGCTGTACTTTGCATCCCCATGACTGCTTTGTAACTACCAATCTGTAGGTCTCAATCCTTTCACCTTTTTCACCCACTTTAGGAACTGGGTGGGGAAAAAAGGGTTTTAAAAATGACTTTGCTAAGAGAAAGAGAAAGAATTATTTATTTAGTATCTATTTTCATACTCAAAGCCACTGGTGTTAGAATAAGGCATCACTGTCCAGAACTGTAGCAAACAAGTTTTAAAAAATTAAATTCCAACTTTCTGGAACATCATTATTACTTAATTTTGAAAGTGCGCTGTCTGGTTGTGCTGTAGCATGTCCAGTATAAGGTAGTTCTTTTTTTTTTTTTAATGAAATGACATGTTTAATATCAATGTTAAAGCATTATTTCTAAAAGATAGCACTAAATTTCAAAAATGTAATATCAAAAAACCTATGTCTCTGTGTTGAGATGTTATTTTCCTATTTAATTCCCTGTTTATTTCCACTTTTATGATAACTTACGACCTTAATAAGCATGTTAGGAAGTTACATAATTTTTGACAACAGTGTATGCTACTATTTTTTCTTTTTTAATTTAAAATCTTAAAATGAAAGAACTTCAGGAGAGCATAAAACTACTTTAAAATGCATATTCTGTGGCCAAATACCTGGAGTTATGACTATAAATGCCATCTTGTATTAACTGGTAGATGAGTTGTAAAACATGTTGCCAGTTTACTACCTCTACTTCTACAAGCCCCATTTACCATCTAAATCTGATACATAGCCTCAGGTCTGTAGCTCCCTAGGCTTAGTTACTCTTCCCCCCAACCATTTACTGATAATGATCAGGTACCAATAAGCATTTCATTTTGAAAGTTACAAACACTTTACCTAATTTACATTTATAGCACTCACTTCACTTACTAAATTCATACATAGCCTCTCCAGAAGTGGAATATGAGAAATGTTAAAAGACCAACGGAAAAAGATTTATTTACAAAAGAAGAAAATGTAAAAGAATGATACTCTGTTATGAATCTTCTGCCTCATATAGAGTGCTAAGGGACCTTTACTAATCATATATGATCCAGCCTACAGTTTATAGCTTCTCCAAATATGTGCTTAAAGTGCCAAAAATGAATCTATACATCACTTGAAGACAGCACTTCCCCAAACATTTTTTTGCAGGCTTACTGTCTCCAAGATGTTAATAGGTTTCTGGGAAAAACAAATTTTTCCTTGGTCAAATAATCTGGGTAACATTGCATATCATACCAGTATCTTAAAGATTCATGGTGAATGTTAGCATATAAAACTTTGAAAGGTCCTATGTTTAAGAAATGTTTCCCAAAGTGTTTAATCCATAATTTTCTTTAATATCCAAAATATTCCTGGATTAAAATTTGGATTTCAGCCTTGTGTGAGCCAAAGCAGAAAATCCAGTCAAACGCAACTGTGAGTTTTGTTTTTATTTTTTTAGATTTTATTTGTTTATTTTTAGACAGAGAGGGAGAGGGGGAGAAAGAGAGGGAGAGAAACATCAATGTGGTGGCTTCTCATGTGCCCGCAACCAGGAACCTGCCTGCAACCCAAGCATGTGCCCTGACTGACAATCAAACCAGCAACCTTTTGATTCACAGTCTGGCACTCAAGCCATGGAGCCACACCAGCCAGGGCAAATTGGCGTTGTTTTAAAGTTCAAAATTTGAGGTAACCTGTTAAACAGAACAGAAAAAAAATATAGTAAATTACGATTATTATCCCCCTTTTTATTTTCTTAAATTTTTTACGACTTTATTTTAATTATTGTTCAAGTACAATTTTCTATTTTTTACTCCCATCCCAGCCCACCCACTCGGCCATCCCCACCTCCCTTCCATTTCCACCCACCCCTAGTTTTTGTCCATGTGTCCTTTATACTTGTTCCTATAAACCCTTCCCCTTTCCCCTGAAATTCCCCTGAAATTCCCTCCTTTTTAGAGAAAGAAGGAATAAGGTACAGACTGGTGAGTAATGTGTCCATTGTCTCAGTTTAGTAAATGTTGGAGCCAGTAATTGAACCTAAATGATTTGAATTCAGAGCCCATCACACTCTGCTGACAACAATTATGGAGAGTCAATTGTATAATAAATGCAGATTTGTTTTCACATATATTGCTTCACTAAATTACCTCAACAAGGCTTATGAGGTAACTATTATTATTATTTCCATTTAACTGTTGGGGTAACCAAGGATCAAACCACTGATATAATTTGCCCAAGATTAAGGTAGTGCTGAAGGATGGAGGCAGGAGCCAGGATTTGAGTCCTGGTTGGATTTCAGAAGTGACATTCACAACCATTATGTTGTAGTTTCTAGTTAGACAGTTGTCTAACTTTACGTATTCACATTTTCTATAGAGGTAGCTGTAATTGTCATTTTTTAGTATATTCTACATTCCCTTAGACCTTCTTGATTTATCACTTTAGAATATACTGTGCTTGCATGTAGAGTTCCAAGCACATTTTAAAATTGTCCGCAATATTTGCATAACTCAAAACACTTTTTCATTGCTCTCCATAAGCACCAAGCCAAATCATTCCCTCCAAGCTTCTACTCATGCTCATATGAGCATCTGAAGTGACCTTCCACAATTTCTGCTATCTGACTTCATGTCTTCCCACAAGACCTCCCCACATTATTCTAGCGCAATAGAGCCATATATATACATATGATTTTTAGAATTAACATTTTCTATCTTTCTCTAGTTGTTTCATTAGTGTTATAAATGGTTCTTGCAGTGAAGATAATTGTGGGTCTTAGACAAAGATGAGTGGTAGTTTAAACTTCTCAGTCTTCCCACCATCCTCACTAAGGGAAGTTAATTATTAAGAATATGCATTAAAAAATAAAAGCTAAAACCAATAATTTAAACAATAAAAGTTTAAAAAATGGAAAAAAGACTATACATTTTATACCAGATTCCAAGTTCTCAGTATTTCCCATCTTGATTGCTTGGTGGGTGCTGTTTCCAGGAAATACAGAGAGTCATCACACAAAAGTAAACCTTGGCCTTCAGACAGACCCTGGTGAGAGAAATCTCTGGTGCCTCAGATTCTTCCCCTCCAGTTTCCCAACCATTTCAGAGACTTAATTTTTAGCTTCCTAAACTATTTTTGAATAATTAATACATGCACATAATAAAAGTTCAACAGTACAAGCATACAGGGGAATACATTTTTCCCTCTTAGTGTCACTTCCTCCTTATAGGGTAGCTTCCCCAGGAAAAACTGGTGGAAATTAGTAGCTACTGCTGTATAATCTTCTAAAGATATGTGTATACACACACACATAAACATCCATATATGCATACATATATGTGCATATATGGTCTATTTATGTATATGTATGCATACATACATATTTTTCACAATAATTACTGGTATATAAATTTTATGCATCTTGTTTTTTTCACATTTTAAAAAATTGTTCAGGTACAGTTTTCTGCCTTTTTCCCCACCACAGCCCAAAACCCCTACCCTCTCCACCTGCCTCCTGCCTCCACACTCCCCACTATTGTCCATGTGTCCTCTATAATTGCTCCTGAAACCCTTCATCCTTTTCCCCTAAAATTCCTTCCCCTCTCCCCTCTGGTCACTGTCACCCTACTCTCAATTTCAGTGTCTTTTGTTATATTTTGTTTTTTGTTTTGTTGATTAAGTTCCTGTTAAAGATGAGATCATATGGTATTTGTCTTTCACTGCCTGGCTTATTTCACTTAGCATAATGCTTTCCAGTTGCATCCATGCTGTTGCAATGGGTAGGAGCTCCTTCTTTCTTTCTGCTGCATAGAATTGCATTGTGTATATGTACCATAGCTTTCTGATCCATTAATTTACTGATTGGCACCTAGGCTGATCCCAGCACATGGCTATTGTAAATTGTGCTGCTATGAACATTGGGGTGCATAGGTTCTTTTGGACTGGTGTTTCAGTGTTCTTTGGTTATAATCCTAGCAGTGGAATTCCTGCGTCAAAAGGGAGATCCATTTTTAGTTTTCTGAGGAAATTCCATGCTGTTGTCCACAGTGGTTACACCAGTCTGCAATCCCAACAACACCGCACTAGGGTTCCCTTTTCTCCACAGCCTCTCCAAGACTTGTTGTTTGTTGCTTTGTTTATGATGGCCATTCTGACAGGTATGAGGTGGTATCTCACCGTGGTTTTAATTTGCATCTCTCTGATAGCTAGCAATACTGAGCATCTTTTCATGTGTCTCTGGGCCCTCTATATGTCTTCCTTAGAGAAGTGTCTGTTTGAGTACTTTGACCATTTTTTAATTGGGTTGCTTGTCTTCCTAGAGTGGAGTTGTCTGAGTTCTTTATATATTTTGGAGATTAAACCTTTGTCTGACTTATCATTGGCAAATATGTTTTCACATACAGTTGGTTCTCTTTTTATTTTAACACTGCTTTCTTTAGCAGTGCAGAAACTTTTTATTTTGATGAGATCCCATTTGTTTATTCTTTCCTTTATGTCCCTTGCTGTAGGGGACATATCAGGGAAAATACTGCTGTGTGAAATGTCTGAGATTTTCCTGTGTATGTTCTCCTGAAGGACTTTAATGGTGTCACAAATTATATTTAAATCTTTTTATTCACCTTGAATTTATTTTTGTGTATGATGTAAGTTGGTGCTTGAACTGCACTTTTTTTTTTTTTTGGCATGTAGCTGTCCAGCTTTCCCATCTTGTTTTTTGACAAAAATATTTCTGGAAATCATATCAAGGGCAGTGTAGTATTTATGGAACATAAATTTCTTTTAATAGACATTTAAATTGTTTCCAATCTTTTGCTATTGCAAACAATGTTCAGTGAATATACCTGTCTGCCTGCACATGCGTGCAGGATAAATTTATTAGAATAGATGTCTTAAAGTGACATGGTTGTTTGAAGGTATGAACATTTAAAATTGTGGTAGATCTTGCCATATCGCTATTCACAAAAGATGAATTTATCCTTCCACCTATAATGCATCAAAGTGCTTATATTCCTATATTCTGGCCAGCACAATGTACTTGCAATTTTTGTGCTTCTCAACCTTGTTGATGAAAACTGGCATCACATGATTTTGACATCTCATATCAGGAGTGGGTGTTAGTCACTTTTCACATATTTAAAAATAATTTATATTTTCTTTATTGTTTTTATATCATGACATTGCATGCCTTTTGCTCTTTATTCTCTACTGGATTGTTGACCTTTTCCTTGATTTGTAAAAAATTCTGTATGTATTAAGGACATTAGCCCATTGTATATCATATTTATGTCAAAAATTTCCCAGATAGTTTGAAGGTATTTTGTTTGACTTTATTGTGTTTGGTTTTTATTTTGTATTTGAAGTGATAAAATTTATGTATTCTTCCTTATGAGTACTAGCCTTTTTTTTTTTTTGCTAAGATAAGCTTTTACTATTCTGCATTTAGAAACATATTCTTTTATACTTTCTTTTAGTACTTTTATGGATATTATGGTTTCATGTGTATATTTACAATTTTTATCAAAGTAATTTTTTTTGTAAAGGGGTAGTATACATCTTACTTGTTTTCCAGAAAACTACTAGTTACATTAAAAAAATTTATTGAAAAAATCCACATCTTCTTTACTGATATGCCACATCAACTCAGTGATTAAGTGAATATATATTTGGCTCCAGGGATTGCATTTCTAGGCTCACCCACTGGGTAACCTGTTCAAGGCTGAGCACCACACTCTTAATAATTGTTGTTTAAAATGTCTTAAATAACTTCAAAATGCCAAGTTTTAAAGACAAAGAGAGAATCTTAAAAGAAACAAGGGAGAAACAAGAAGTAGCATAGAAAGGAGCTCTGATAAGGCTAGCAGCTGATTTCTCAACAAAAACACTACAAACTAGAAGGGAATGGCAAGAAATATTCTAAGTAATAAAAAGCAAAGGCCTAAAACCAAGACTATTCTACCCATCAAGGCCCTCAATTAAAATGGAAGGAGAAATAAGGCATTTCCCAGACAGAAGAAGGCTGAAAAAGTGCACCTCCACCAAATCAGCACTGCAAGATATGCTAAAGGGACTTCTACAAGAATAGGAGGTGAAAGAATGAGAGAGAGAGAGGAACACAGGTACAAAAAGGGAAAAATGAATAAGTACCTTTTGATAATTACCTTAAATGTGAATGGGTTAAATGCTCCAATCAAAAGACATAGGGTAGCTGAATGGGTAGGAAAACATGACCACATATATATGCCTACAAGAGACCCACCTCAGATAAAAAGACTTACACAGACTGAAAGTGCAGGACTGGAAAAAATATTCCAAAAAAGGAGACAGGAAGAAAAACCTGGGGTAGCAATATTTATATCAGAAAAATAGACTTCAAAACAAAAACCATGAAAAGAGATAGTAAAGGACACTTCATACGACTCAGGGCAAGAATTCATCAAGAAGACATAAACATAAACATATATGCACACAACATAGGACCACCAAAATATACAAGGAAAATTTTGGAGGACTTCAAGAAAGATATAGACAGCGACACACATATACTAGGGGATTTTAACACCCCATTGTCAAAAATGAATAGATCTTCCAAACAAAATGTCAACAAGGATACTGTGGCATTGAACAATGTCCTCGATTGAATGTACTTAACTGGTATATACAGAGCCTTTCATCCCAAAGAGGCAAAATGCACATTCTTTTCAAATGCACATGGAACATTTTCAAAGATAGTCCACATAATAGGACACAAAACAAGTCTCAACAAATTCAAGAAAACTAAAATCATATCAAACATTTTCTCAGACCACAAAGGGCTGAAACTAAAATCCAATCTCCAAGAAAAAAACTAAAAAAAATTCAAATTCATGGAGATTGAATAGTATGCTGTTAAATAATGAATGGGCTAATAATGAGATCAAAGAAGAAATAAAATAAGTTTCTGGAAACAAATGAAAATGAACACACAACAGTCCAAAACTTATGGGACACAGCAAAGGCAGTCCCGATAGGGAAGTTCTTAGTGATACAAGCCTACCTAAAAAAGATAGAAACATTTCAAATAAATCTAACCCTACATCTACAAGAACTGAAGGAACAACAACAAACAAAGCCCAGAGTGGGTAGAAGGAAGGAAATAACCAAGATTAGGGCAAAATTAAAGGACATAGAAACTAAAAGAACAATCCAAAGAAACAATAAATCCAGTTCTTTGGAAAGATGAACAAAATTGACAAGTCTTTAAGCAGACTCATCAAGAAAAAAAGGGAGAGGACCCAAATAAACACAATCAGAAATGAAAGAGGAGCGCTTACAACTAATACCACAGAAATACAAAGAATTGTAAGAAATTATTGAAACAACTATATGCCAAAAAAATTGAAAACCAGGGTAAAATGGACAAATTTCTAGAGAAATATAATCCTCCAAAACTGAATGAAGAAGAAGCAGAAAATCTGAACAGACTGATAACAGCTGATGAAATCAAAGCAGTAATCAAAAAACTCCTGGCACACAAAAGCCCTGGAGAGGATGGTGTCACAGGACATTTTCACAAATCAATTCAGGAAGATCTAATCCCTATCATTTTTAGACAATCCAAAAAAATACAAGAAGAATGAAGACTCCCAAACTTTTTATGAAACCATCATCATCCTAATTCCAAAACCAGAAAAAGGACACAACAAAGAAAGAAAACTTCAGGCCAGTATCGCTAATGAACATAGATGTTAAAATCCTCAACAAAATATCAGCAAACTGCATCCAGCAATACATTAAAAAGATCATACACCATGACCAAGGGGAGTCATCCCAGGAATGCAAGAATGGTACAATATTTGTAAAGCAATAAATATAATACATCACATAAACAAAATGAAAGACAAAAATCACATAATCATATCAATAAATGTTGGAAAAGCATTTGATAAGATACAACACCCATTTATGATAAAAACTCTCAGCAAAGTGGAAGTAGAAGGAGCATACTACAATATAATAAAGGCCATATATGAGAAACCTAAGGCCAACATCATACTCAATGAGCAAAAACTAAAAGCTTTCCCACTAAGATCGGGAGCAAAACAAGGGTGTTCACTTTCAACATTTCTATTCAACATAGTATTGGAAGTCCTAGCCACAATGATCAGATGAGAAAAAGAAATCAAAAACATTCAAACTGGAAAGGAGGAAGTAAAACTGTCACTGTTTGCAGATGACATGATAGTGTACATAGAAAAGGCTGCACCAAAAAACTATTTGACCTAATAAGTGAATTTGGCAAAACAACAGGATTCAAAGTCAATATTCAGAAATCAAAAGCATTTTTGTACACCAACAATGAAATATCAGAAACAGAAGTCAGGAAAAAAAAACCATTTGCTATAACAGCAAGAAAAACAAAGTACCTAGAAATAAACCTTACCAAGGAGGTAAAAGACTTGTACTCAGAAAACTACACAACACTAAAGAAAGAAATTAAGGAAGACACAAATAAATGGCATAAAAAGCATATACCATGCTTATGGATTGGAAGAATTAACACCATCAAACTGTCCTTATTACCCAAAGCAATTTATAGATTCAACACAATCCTTATTAAAACACCAATGACATATTTCACAGATATAGAACAAACATTTCAAAAATCTAAAGGAACCATAAATAACCCTGAATAGCCACAGCAATTTTGAGAAAGAAGAACAAAGTAGGAAGGATCACAATACCTGATATCAAACTATATTACAAGGCCACTGTTATCAAAACAGTCTGGTACTGGCATCATAAGAACCACATAGACAAATGGAACAGAATAGAGAACCCAGAAATAAACCTAAGTCTCTATAGTTAATATTCAACAAATAAGGCAGAAGTATAAAATGGAGTAAAAATAGCTTCTTTAACCAATGGTGTTGGGAGCTCTGGACAGCTACATGCAAAAAAATGAAACTCGATCACCCACTTACACCATACACAAAAATAAATTCAAGGTGGATAAAAGATTTAAATATAAGTTGTAACACCACAAAAGACCTAGAGAAGAACATAGGCAGGAAAAAATCTCAGATATTCCATGTAGCAATATTTTCACTGGCATGTCCCCTAGAGCAAGGGACATAAAAGAAAGAATAAACAAGTGGAACCTCATTAAAATAAAAAGCTCCTGCATGACTACAGAAAACATCAGCAAAATGAAAAGGGAACCAACTGTATGGGAAAATATATTTGCAAATGACACCTCAGACAAGGGTTTGATCTCCAAAATATATAAAGAACTCACATGACTCCACACCAGGAAGATAAAGAACCCAATTAAAAAATGAGCAAAGGACCTGAACAGACACTTCTCCAAGTGGGGAGGGCCCAGAAGGCCTAGAGACATATGAAGGGATGCTCAGCATCACTAGCCATCAGAGAGATGCAAATTAAAACCACAGTGAGATACCACTTCACATGGGTCAGAATGGCCATCATACACTAATCAACAAAAATCAAGTGCTGGTGAAGTTGTGGAGAAAAGGGAACCCTAGTGCACTATTGGTGGGAATGCACACAGGTGCAGCCACTGTGGAAAACAGTATGGAATTTCCTCAGAAAACTAAAAATGGATCTCGCTTTTGACCCAGGAATTCCACTGCTAGGATTATAATGAAAGAACACTGAAACACCAATTTAAAAGAGCCTATGCACTCCAATGTTCATAGCAGCATAATTTATAATAGTCAAGTGCTGGAAGTAACCTAAGTGCCCATCAGTAAATGAGTGGATAAAAAAACTGTGATACATTTACACAATGGAATACTACACAGCTGAATGAAAGAAGGAAAGAAGGAGCTCCTACTGTTTATGACAGCATGGATGCAACTGGAAAGCATTATGCTAAGTGAAATAAGCAGGAAGGTAAAAGACAAATTCTGTATGATCTCACCTATAAGTGGAACCTAATCAACAAAACAAACAAGCAAGCAAAATAGAGACATTGAAATAAAGAATAAACTAACAGTAACTAGAGGGATGGGGGAGGGGATAATGGGGGAGAAATAGGGGAAGAACCATCAACAACAATGTATAAAGGATTCATGGACAAGGCCAAAATGGTTAGGATGGAGGGTGGGAGGTGGAGAGTAGTGGGGGCAAAATGGAGACTACTGTACTTGAACAACAATAGAAAAAAGTTTTTATTAACTTCTAGGATAAAAACCATCTCATAAAATGAATAAAATATCCACCTATTTTTTAAAAAATATTTCCCCAAGCAACTACTAGACCTGATAAATCATTTCAGAAAAATAGCAGGATATAAAATTAATATCCAAAATCAGTTGCATTTTTATATGCCAATAATGAACTAACAGAAAGGGAAATTAAGAAATCAATCCCTTTCATAATTGTTACCAAAAGCATAAAATACCTAGGAATCAACCTAATCAAAGATGTAAAAGGCCTGTACTTAGAAGATTATGACTCTGTAAAAGGAAATAGAACAAGAGACAAAGAAGTGGAAGCACAGATCCTACTCATGGATAGGAAGAATTAACATCATTAAAATGTCCATATTATCCAAAGCAATCTATGGATTCAATACAATTCCTATCAGGATTCCAATGACATATTTCACAGAATTATTACAAATATTTCAAAAATTTATATGGAATCACAAAAAGCTCCACATAACAACACTGATCCTAAAAACAAAGAACAAGTTGAAGGAAACACAATATTAATATGAAACTTTACTATAAGGCCATAATAATCAAAACAGCATGATACTCGCATAAAAATAGATGCTTAGATCAATGGAACAGAAGAGAGCCCAGAAATAAGCCCATGCCTTTATAGTCAATTAATATTTGACAGAGGAAGCAAGCACATACAATGGGTTAAAGATAATTTATTAAATAAATGGTGTTGGGAAACTTAGACAGATTAGTGCAGAAAAATGAAACCAGACCACTTTCTTATACCACACACAAGAATAAATTCAAAATAAACCAACGACTTAAGTGTTAGACCTGAAACCATAAAAAGCATAGAAGAAAATATAGGCAGTAAAATTTAGAACAATGCTCATCACAGTATTTCATTGGATATATCTCCCCAGGCAAGGGGAACAAAAGAAAAAAAATAAACAAATTGGACTACATCAAACTAAAAAGTTTTTGCACAGTAAAATGAATGATTCACAAAATAAAAAGACAACCCATTGAATGGGAGAACAAATTTGCATATACATTTGATAAAGGATTAATATCCCAAATTTATAAAGAACTATAAAACTTAACACCAAAAACAAGCAAATAAACATGATCAAATAAAAAAATGGCCCAAGGGTCTGAATTGACAATGCTCCAAAGAAGACATACAGATGGATGATAAACATGAAAAGACATTCAATGTCACTAATCATCAAAGAAATGGACGTTAAAACCACACTGAGGTATGATCTCACACCTGTCAGAATGGCTATCATCAATAAATCAACAAACAATAAGTGCTGGTGAGGATGTGGAGAAAGGGGAACACTTTGCACTGTTGGTGGAAATCCAGATTGATGCAACCACTGTGGAAAGCAGTATGGAGTTACCTGAAATTTAAAAATGGATTGCCTTTTGTCCAGCTATCCCACTTCTGGGAATATATTGAAGGAACAGAAAACACTACATTGGAAAGGACATAAGCACCCTTATGTTCATTACACTGTTATTTACAATCATCAAATATGGAACACCCCAAGTGTCCATCATTGGATGAGTGGATAAAACAACTATAGGACATTTGCACAATGGAATACTGTTTGGCTGTAAAAAAAAAAAAAAAAAAAAAAAAAAGAAGAAAAATTCACCCTTTGGGGCAATATGGATGGACCTGCAGAACAGTAGGCTAAGTGGAATAAGCCAGTCAGAGAAAGACAATACCATATGATTTCACCCATTAGTGGAATCTAATGTAAAAACTGAACTAACAAGGAAAATGGAAACAGACTCATAGATGGAGAACAGGATGACAACTAAGGGGAAGAAGGGGTTAGAAGGTGGAGGAATTGCACCCCGCCCCCCAAAAAAGGACTCATGGACATGGACAACAACATGGTGATTGCAGAGAAAAGGAGCATATAAGGGGACTAAATGATAATGGAAAAATATAAGAAAAATAAAAATAAA
The DNA here is from genome assembly GCF_004126475.2 of Phyllostomus discolor. Taxonomy (NCBI): domain Eukaryota; kingdom Metazoa; phylum Chordata; class Mammalia; order Chiroptera; family Phyllostomidae; genus Phyllostomus; species Phyllostomus discolor. Next base: position 53,033,116 of record NC_040905.2, read on the forward strand.
TAAAAGAATAATTCTCACTACTGTTGCACATTTGTTTCCTCCATATGAACTTTAGAATGAACTTGTCTATTAAAAATGGTAACAAACATGTTTATAATATTGGTATTCCTATCTATATATGTAAGCTTGCCTTTAAGTTGCTCTTGTTGGTTTCTATTTAGGTATTTTATGTTTTAATGTACCCATCTAACTGCAAATTTCCCTATTATTTTTTGTTGCTGCTTTCTGTTTATATGAAGACTATTTGTACATGTGTGTATGTATGTGTACTAATGTATATGTATGTGTACATAGATACTTTATCAGTCTTGACTGTTCATATCAGTTTTTCAGGTCATTCTTTTGTGTTTTCTAGAAATACAATTATATCACCTGAAAATAATATTAGTTACACCCTCTCTTTTTTAATACTTCTATTTTCATACTTCTTTTCTCCATCAAATAATTATAACTGCTGCCAAGTACATATTAACTAAATGGCACAATTTATTGTCCCTGACTGTAATGTGACCAGTCTAGGGAATTTTTGCGAACATAGCACATGTCCTCTGGTCTCTAGAGTCCAATGCAGGCATTACAGTAATTCTCTAATACCGGCATTTGCTTGAAAAATAATTAAAAGTAACTTTAAGGAGCCAAGGTAGTACTGTTAGTGAAGAAAGGAAATAAATGCTCGTGTATGTACAGGATAGGATAAGAAAAAAGAAATATTTCTTTACAGGATAGACCAGGAACGTCAAAGTGATTTTCACCAGGGGCCACATCAACCTTGCCATCATTTTCAAAGGGCTGAATATAATTTTAGGACTGTATAAATGTAACTACTCCTTAACTAGGGGCAAGGGGCTTGGCACTGCTGCCAGGTATAAACAAGGTGCCAGGCCTGATTCGGCCCACGGGACTAGCGTTTGCCACCTGTGGATAGACAGCGCCGCATGTGAAGCTTCTTTAGGATTGGATGGTGTAAACCTGACGTGGCATTTTACTGAGAGCTGGAACTCAGTCTTCTGACTTAAAACAAAATATGGTGAAAAACTTCCTTTATACCCACAATAGCCAGAGGTATTTAAACATACGATTAACTGGGGAAAAGAGAATCTTGGACTATTCTCCCTTTTATCATTTTCATTGAATTTCCCTCTCTTTTTCTCAATTTATACCATTGTTGAAAATTGAGTCAGAGATTTGTTTATTTAAAATGTACATGACTTGTGGTCTGATACATCAAGCATAGTAATTGGGCCAAATTGGATGGAACATACAGACAATACTTATCTATAAACAAATGGCAAAGATTATGAATACAGAACAGCCTCTTTGATTTTCCTGGCTCCAAAACTGACTGCAAATTAAAGAGAAAACCCTGTCAATAAAAAAAATGTTTTCACAATCACAGTTTTATTTTAAAAGATTAAAAATTAAAATAGAATATATTTCAATATATGGTATTTTGGCAAGTGCAATTTAAAATATAGTTTGTTTTCTCCGCCTTGGGGGAAATTGCATTTAATTTCATGTGTTTACTGTTGACATTGATTCTGTTACTTCTGTCTGTAGATAAAATATTCCTAGAACAATTTTCCTTACATAGTAGTTTTAAATATGTCCCTGAAATAAAATATAATTCATGCCTCATTATATAGCTATAATTTATCTTACATTATTATTGCATTAGCATAATATGTTAGCATAATATGAAATATTTGATTAAATGTTTTAAACTCATGTTTTTGCCATACAAACCAATACAAAACCATAGTGCCTATATTACAATCGGGAGGATGAAAGAAATACAATGGTCCTCACTATGAAGAAAATCATAAAATCTTGATCTTATGCTTTTGAGAGTGATCAAAACAAAATAAAAATTAAACCAAGACAGTTCTTGTGGTACTTCATTAATTTTTTTTATTCTACAAAATATAATGCTTAAGACAATGAAAAAACAAACTACAGACAAAACATATTTGAAATCATGTATTCAGTAAAGGTGTTCTTTTCAGAATATATAAAGAAGTGAACAGACAATACAAAAGTAATGAAATAAATGGACAGTAAATCAGAGCACGACCCTCACCTAAAAAGACACACAAACAGCAAACAAGCATATAGGAAGATGTTCAACATGAGTTATTAGGGAAATTCAAGTTAAAACCATAAAGTAACAGCACTGCACACCTATCAGAATGATAAAAATAGAAAACAAAGTAACCAAATGCTGATCAGGGCACAGAGCAATAGGAGGTCATCTTTCCATCAAAGCCTAAAATATTTATTATCTAACAGTTTACAGAAAATGTCTGGAGACCGCTAGTGCATGGGAGCATCACCGTATTACTTTTCATCAATCTTCCATAAGTTTAAAACAATTTCAATACAAAATAATTTAAAGTGCCCTTTGATTTATGTCATCAGTGTATTTTTTGGCTACCATTGTTGGAGAGCTGACTATATGTGAAACACCTTGTGATATGTGTTTTATGCACTACCCTGTTAACCCCCTCAGCAGCACTTTATAGCTCATGCTGTTGTTTTCCTAATTTTATACCTAGGGAAAGTAAGGTTAGTCATGTCAAATGACATGCTGAAAGGCACAGAGTTCACATGTAAACCAAGAAATGCTAAATACAGTTTTCAAAACACAATGACAGTGTGCCTTTTTTGCTTTATTTGATGAATTTTGGGACTTGCTTCATAAAAAGCTTTCTTTTCAAGAACAAAAATATAAAATATATATATAAGAGACTATGAAGCAAAATTGCACCATTGCTTCACTGAATATTTTTTTTTAATTTTATTTATTTTTTTGCATTTTTTTATTGTCATTCTAGAACAGTTGTCTCCATTTTCCTGCCACCACTTTTCCCTGCCCCACCACCCCCACCTCCCACCCTCGGTCCTTCCCACTTTGGCTTTGTCCATGGGTCCTTTATACTTGTTCCTTGTATGGGACAACTGTAATTGCTTCACTAAATTCTTAGAATATTCAAAGATTTCTAGTTTAACTTCAGTAATTTTTGTCTTAAAGTATATACAGGGATGTAACTTCATTTGTAATTCAATGTGTAATCTGAAATATAATGGAATAGATATTTTGAACTGAAAAGTTGCAGTTTATATATAAAAATCCACTGCAATGTGAGGTTTCATTTCATCCAATCAACAAATAAAATTAAAAAGAAAATTATGTTTAGCTGAATTATTATTTACCATTTTATTATAGGGAATACATTTCTGAATGTTTATGATAAAATAATGTAATGACAAAAGTTAACATGAATTTGAAAGTACAGATTATAAATCAATAAATCAATCAAAATTCAGTTTTTTCAAATAAAATAATGAATTTAGAGAATCTCTTAGACTGGCAAATTAGACATGAGTGAGTTAAAAGTACATCTAAATAGAAAATAGGTACTTTTGCTAAAAACCTTTTAAAATTACATTTTTCTACTTTTAAAAATAAAATTAACATTGATATAGACATACAAACTATATTGTATTTTTGTTTATGAGAAGAAGACATCCTAATAGTGTGTAGAATGAGGGACAGAAGTGTTTCCAGTGTTGCATATAACCATCTGACTCAGCATCAGCTGAAAGCTCTCTTGTACCGTTTTAACATTCTTTCTTCCTCTATTAAATTATGTGTCACTTTCGGCTATGAGTCAGGCTGATGACTCATTTTTGTCCAAGACACTGCCTGGGGATTTTGGGTGATGACTGGAAGTACTAGAAAGTTTTCCCTTTAGAAGAGACTTGGTTTTGATAACAAGTACTTAGGCTATTGATCCACAATTTTTTGCTAGTTTACTTTAAATAAAGAGAGTTGTTAGGCCCTTTACCATTTATAATTTTAACCTCTTCAATATATTGTTTTATTTGCTTTATACTCTGCTGTAGTTATATTTTTATTACTATATTTGTTTCAGCTTTTTAATTTTAATTTCTTAAATGCAGATGAATAGTCTTATGAATTCTCTGAATAGCTTAAATTCCCAACAAGAGAGAGAGCTCTTTTGCTTCTCAATAGTTCTGTAAAATACCTTTTAATGCTATAAAATAGATCTCAGTTTTCAGTTCCAGATGGCACCCTTGCCCTGAAAGGCAGTCTTATGAAGGAAGTGGTCAGTGTGGAGCTTAATTCATTGTTCCTGGCAGTCACTGGGGCTGCTGGCTGAGGATTCATTCCCACGGGAGCAACAAGCACCAACTCAGACAGCTCAGGGCAATGACTAGAGTATTGTTGCTTCCTAATTCTAGGATCATTCACTCCTTAATAAACAAATCCGTGAACTCAAGATAACTTTCTGACAGTAACCAAGCCTTCCATTCAATTCATAGTATGGAATGAAAAGGACATTGGAAATCATCATAATTCCTTCTGTTTTATTTACTTTTCTAGTTTCATTGCCCAGTACTTCCAAAGCAAATATAAATAACTCTTCAGTGGTTCAAACTCTGGTGGCATTCTAGCCCAACTATAATGCCAGATGTGTGCACACATGAGTAACGTATAGAAGCACATTGTAAGTTGGCTTGTCTCTGACTCCTGCAGAACTCTCCTACATATCTGAAGCTGAGAAGGAAGATATATTATATATCTTCATGCAAATCTTTACAAAGAATAGTGAGTCTGCCTCTATGACCATTTAAACAACTTTGTGGTAAAGTGATTGACAAGGGATGTTAACTTCTAGGTTGGTTTTTGTCTCTTCTTCAAAAACAAGCAAAGTAGTAGAGGAAGGTGAGGTTTATAGGAGTTGGGGAGAAACACTGAGGTCTTCCCAGAAAGAAAATGAAAAGCATTCCACTATAAGGTTAAGGATATCCTGCTGGATAAATGCTGATATCTGGGTATCTAGAGCTCAGAGCATGAAAACTGGAGTGGGAGAATCAGGCTGGGGAAGTGGGGTGGCATGGTGCTAGAAGGGCTGGAAGTGGAATGCTCAGAGGACATTAGGAAGACAAACACCTGGGTAGCATATTATAGGAAGAAAGGCCTTTGTCTACAAATAACACCCCTTCAGCCATGAGAGAACCTTAAAAAATCAAAAGCATGTATTATCTGCTTTTCACTTGCATTCTGAAAATTTAAGACTGTATGAATTATTTTGTGCTTATTAAACTTCATTGTAGAGAACAAATCTCTATTAAAATTGTTACAGAGATGAGTATTGGTTATTTAATATAATTGTTTTTTAATAAATTTTACTTCATTGACAATATGTCAAGAGAAGTTTGATTCTCTTGAAAAAATATGGTCAGATGTACTATGATTGTTTCTCTTAGGATGGACAGGGAGCTGGTTTTGCATTGATTAACTTCCTTACAAAATGAGACCAACATAAACGGTCTAAACATTACAACTTATTTTTCTTTTCTAGAACATCACCTAATAATATTTTTATCAATGAAATTTTCTGATCAGTTTTTTCTTCAGTCAGTCTACAGAGTGAAACTAATGATAAGCATTGTCAGCTGATGGGTCACTTGGTACTATTTTCTTCCTCACTTACTGTGAGCTCTGTTCACTTTCCTCAGCCAGTGTGCACTGATTCTCACCCTCAGTGAGAATCTCCTCCACACCAGTAATAAAATTTAATATCCTGCTGGATAAATGTTGATATCTGGATGTCCAGATATCTAGATATCCAGATATGATTGAATGGGGTGTTCAATCATTCATTTATTCCAAAAAATATTACTTTATCATGTGCTATGTCTCAGATATGATACTTAGAAGTTCCTTTTATTTTATTTTTAATGCTTGTGAAATGCTAAGGTATATTTTTAATAGTACCCTTGTACACCTCAAATATTCCAGTAACTTCTTAGTCTTGATTAAGTTCACCATGATACAGTCCCCATACTCCACATATACACCTATAACATTGATCTGACAAGACTACATAACCATTTGAACTTAAAAGATATTGTAACCCATTTAGCTCTAGGCACCATGGACAGCATAATTTCATAAGGAAACCAAAGTTTAGGTTAATCCTGGTAAGTCTTCTTTATGAATATCTATCTAATCTATTATTTAAAATGAAAATTCACACTAAATGCCTACTGGGCTGAGGCAAGCTACCTACAAAAGTGAAGTGGATCTAGTAGAATACGATAATGGGCAGGGGCAAATTGGAAAATGCATGCCCAATCTAAAGTGTGTAGCAGCTCTCCAACCACAGCCAAATGCTGTCTTGTGGGAATATGGGACCAGTAGGGTCAGACTCCAATTTTTCAACACCTGAAATTTAATAGGAAATTTTCCAATTTTTAACATGCAGGTATAACTGAACATTTCTGCAAATCAAATAAGGAAGCATACTTCTAGTGACTGGGTAATTTTGAAAATCAAATTATGTTCTATTTAAATAATTAAAATAAATTAAAAATAGATTAGCAATCTAATTAGCTTTACTACCAAATCACATCAAATAGAAAGTTTAGGTCAATATTTTAATCTAATTTTTGGACAAGGAAAAATGAAAATAATGAAATTAGTGACAATCTTTCATATCTCCATAAAAATTAAAAATACTCTGTACATCAAAAAAATAAAATAATTAAAATGTAAATATCAATACAAGAAGAGTAGTTCCCAGTGATGACTGACTCTCATGTACTTAATGAGAATATTAATTGCTTCCATCTTTTTAGAAGCAATTTGGAAATACAGATGAAGGACCTTAAAAATAAAGATAGCCTTGACTGGTGTGGCTCTGTGGGATGGGTGTCCTACTGCAAACCTAAAAGTAGGTGGTTTGAGTTCCAGTTGATATGCCAGGTCCCCAGTTGAGGGTATATGAGAGGCAACTGATCCATGTTTTCTTAGCATATTGATGTGTTTCTCCCTCTCTGTCTCTTCCTCCTTTCCCCTCTCTCAAAAAGTAAACATTTAAAATAAATAAATAAATAAATAAATAAAAGCATTGACCTAATAAAATAATTTCTAAGAACTTATCTCAACAGCTTTATAGTTTTATATATGATAATTCAGTTACAATAGTGGTTATTCCAGAATATTTATTATATCAAATGTAATAAGTATCATATTATTTATTATATCTAGTACTCTAAATAAATTAAATGTTAAGTATTAACTGAAGATTAAGTAATCTTAACTAATTTAATAAAATAGTTTTATGATCTTATAACACGAGGGTTTAATTAATTTTTATGCCATTAAGGTGAATGTTTATGTTTAATCTAGATTTTTTTTAAAAGTTACAAACATTCACCCATAATCCACCACTACTTAATGGCTGCTAACATTTTGGATTATAATTTTCCAGATATATCCTAAATGCATATGAATAGAGTACATAAATATAAATATACATTTTCTTCTCCATCCCTTTCTATCTTTATCCTCTTCTCTCTCTCTCTCATTATACATTAATCAATATATCATTAATTTGTTTATGGTTCATTATATATTTAAAGGTAATTCTAAAATGGTTGTATAACATTCCTTTGTAATATGACAGATGCAATACAATCATCCAATTGCATACTGATTGATTCTGAGGTTGTCTGTGTTTTTTGTTGATTATCTTGTTATTAGAGATAACGCTTTAGCAAACAGGCTGATAAATACATCTTTATACTCCAGCAATCATTTGTCTACACAAGTTTCTTAGTTGAGAAGTTTCTTGGTAAAAAAGCATGCATATTTTAAATTCCAATAGATACACCAGAAATTGTCCAGAAAATTTGTACAAAGTTAACTTCTCACCAGTGGTGTACCAGAGTACCCATTTTCCCAAACAATGGTATCTATGAGTCAGCTTTTTAAATTATGCAAATATTATAGTCAAAATACCCAGTTAAAATTTTGAAACAGCAAAAAATATTGCTTTATGAAATATGTTGTAAACTTATAAAATGATTTTTATTTAAAAAATAAAATATATGATGTTCAACATGTAAACTACACACTAATACAAAAGTTTCATATGATAGGAACCCATTTTGGTTCATATAAACCCCCTGTTATTCAGGGTTTACTTCTACCAGTTACTTGACTCTAGCATCAGTCATACAGCATTTCTGTATGTCTCCAGAAGTCCATGGGTTTTCTACTTTTTTTGAGCTAAATCTTTATGAAACAGATGATAATCTGAGGCTTGTTTACTATATTGTGAAAATTCCTCTGTGTTTGTAATTAAGGCTTCATCTCTCCTCTACCAAAAGTATGTTTCAAGAGTGAATAAAGGTAACTCTTTTTAAACACAGACTAACATTTATTAACTAATTACATAAATTAGTAATTATATGATTATAAGCAATACCTTCATAACAACATATTAAAGAATGATTTATAAAACTTACTCATTTTAATGTAAAGAATACACCAAGGCTTCCAGTAAAATGTATTTTATCTGTTTTTAAAAATAAGGAAAAGCAATACACTTTGAAATTAAAAAACAAGTGAATAAAATAATATACCCCAATAGACTGGGCTAGTTTAATTCTCTGATTATGTATTTTATAGCTTATGTGTGATTGTTTAGGAACATTATGTTACTAATCTTTGAGATATACTAACCACTGTAGCCTGCAGGTATTTCTAGGTCAATTTTTCTTATCTTTAATATGGATTTGCCGGCTCTTAGGCCTATCAGCTATTCTGTGCAAAGACCCTCTTTTGCTACTTCCCTTTGTCATTAAATTCTGGTTTCCAATCCATCAGCTCACTTTTTATTGAGTTCCTATTTTGTTAAAAGCAACACTCTGAGGAAAAGACAAAGAAATGTAAGGATTATAATCTGTTCTTTGAAAGTTCACTGTGTGTGTGCAGATGGAAGAGCTATAACATTTGAAGATAATCAGAAAAATTTATAAACATAGTTCAGCAATAAATATTGAGGGTTATATTATTGTCATTTTGTTGCTGTTTGTTTATGTGTTTTATGGTCCTTCTTTTTAAATTTATTATTCTTAAATTATATTTTATTGTTTATGCTATTACAGGTCCCAATTTTTTCTTTCTTTGTCCCCCTCCATCCAGGCACCTAATCACTCCTTCAGACAATCCCCACACTATTGTCCATATCCATGGGTCATGTATATAAGTTCTTTGGTTACTCTATTTCCTATGTTGTACTTTACATCCCCATGGCTAATCTGTAACTACCAGTTTGTACTTAGTTTCTTCACCTTTTTAGCCCATCCCCCAACACCCCTCCCTTCTGGCAACCATCAAAAAATTCTCTGTATATATGATTCTGTTTCTGTTCTGCTGATTTGTTTATTTTGCTTTTTTAGATTCAGTTGTTTATAGATATGTATTTATTGCCATTTTATTATTCATGTCTTTGATTTTCTTAAAGAAGACCCTTTAACACAAAGCACAAGGAGTCCCAAACAAGATAAACCCAAAAAGGCCCATACAAAGACACATCATAATTAAAATACCGAAGGTGAAAGGCAAAGAGAGAATCTCAAAAGCAGTAAAAGAAAAGCAGTTAGTTACCAACAAAAGAGCTCCCATAAGGATGTTAGCTGATTCTGAAAAGATATTTTTCAGTCTGGAAGGGATTAGCAAAAAATATTCAAAGTTACGGAAAGCAAGGACCTATAGCCAAGATTATTGTACCCAGCAAAACTATCATTCAGAATCAAAGAACAGATAAAGGGTTTCTCGGCAGGAAAAAGCTAAGAAGTTTATCACCACCAAACCAGTATTATATGTTCATGTGTTTATGCTAAAAGTAAAGTATAACTGTTTCAGTGTCCAGAGATGACTGAGGAGTTAGGACAATGAGTAACATACTATGTGCTTCCATAACATGGTTGGAGGTACAGACTGTATATACAAAGGAACAAGAAGGAAATACTAAGTTCTGGAAGACTCAGAAGTAAATCCATTGCTGCAAATGTCTGGTGAAGACTGAGCTACTAAAGATTAAAAAAGTTATTTGAACATATATCAGTTATATCAGTGTCTTTAACTTGTAGGTAACCAAAAACTTAACTTAAATAAGAATTTCATTTTTACTTGATTAAAATCCAGGGATTCTCTCATAACCCAGTAATAAGTTACATGTAATGGCTTTTTACCACCCTCTTGATTCTGCCTATTACCTACTGGCTCTAGCCAGAGAAGTATACCCCAGGTGGTGGAAAGAGGCTTCAGAAGTTTCAGTCCTGTGTCACCCAGTTATGGTATGCTCAAACATCTCTTCTTCCATCAATCTGAACAAAATTCCAATCCTCTTGGTCACTGTTCTAAATCAAGGGGTGTGTCTATCCCTGAACCAATCTCTGTTGCAGGGTAAATGGAATTCCCTGTGTGACTGAGGCCTGGGTTACATATCCATCCCTGAAATGGGATGGAACCTGCTCCACCAGGACTCATGAACTGGAAGTTGGGGTGAGTCACACCCCATCTGAAAGATAAAAGAAGGTGAAATGGTTTTTAGATGATTCATAAGTATTAGGCTTTCATTTTATGGAGCAAGAGAAATAATCAGTTGGGGTAATGTGGGGTTTATCTTTAATACTTCTATAATTCATATAGTTGCATGTTTTGTATGAACATATGGAAAAATGTTAACAAAGTGGTCAAAGTATATAAAAAGGGTTTCAATGTTTAAAAGTATTGGGAAATAAGCATAAGTGTAAAATGATTTCTAAAACAATCTGTAGTGAAATTTAACATCAAATAGAAAAACTTTCAACACTGCTTCCCTATTACTTAATAAATTCATGTCTTAAAATTAGTTTTAAGGAAAAATTAGTCAAGCACAAATGGATATATTTGTACTTATTACACATTTGATTTTAATAATATCAAAAATGAGAAAAATCATTAACTAAAGAATCATTAAAATTAATAGAATAAATTTTATTATATCCATATTTTTAAATGCTTTGGAAGTATTCACTATTTTAATTTGTTTTTGTTCATATGAAATAGGCACAGAATAAATCAGATTAAAAAAAGAGCATGTGGGTCCCTAGCTGGTGTGGCTCAGTGGATTGAACTCCAGGGTGAGAACTAAAAAGAGTATGTGTAATATGATTGCATTTATATGTAAAAATGCTTAGAGAAGATTTGAAATTATAGGAATATGAATCAAGGGATTAAAATTGGTTATATTTATTCTGTGAGTTTAAAGGCAGGTTTTCTTTCTTCTTAGTTATATTTTCTATTTTGTAAAATAAAACTTATAACTTTAAAATAAATAATAACAGATAGAGATACTAAACAATTTCCTCACTTTTTAGTTACAAAATAAAAGATAATTTTAATGACAAAAATTTTGGTGTTGAAACAATTTGTGTAATTCAGTTTTACTTTTTTAAAAAACATGAGAAATGTGGTATTTCAGTCTCAAGAAAGAAAAACAACTTGGCTTACATGTGTTTACCTGTGTGTATATGTGTATAGACTCATATTTATATATATATATCTCATAGGTGCACGACCCTTTCATTTACAATTTTTTAGATCTCATGTTATATTGTTCCTTTTAACCAAATGTCAGCTTTTTCATCCAATGACCAAATCAATGAATGACATAAAATATATAAAATGGATCACTGCCATTCTACTTCAGAAATTTAACTGTATATATAAGCCAAAGGACCTTGTAATTGCCAGACAAAACGAGAATTACCGACCTCAAAAGACTTTCAGTCACACATTGTTCAAGTAGAAATCAAACACCAGACACCAGCATGAGAAGACTTTAACAGGGTTATCGTAGGGCAGTGCCAATATCTTGCAGATTAAAACCTTCATCCCATTTCCAAATGTTTATAGTAACTGACATAAAAAGTAAATACAACTTTCTAAATGCAGATAATTGTTATTTTAAAAGGAACATATAACTTAAACAGGTATCTGAGAGTCACAGAACTTCTAATCTGGGATTAGTGTTAGAGAAGGTCCTGTTTAACTTTGTATTTTACAAATGTGAAAAACTACATACCATGATGGAAAATGACTCACAGGAAAACTACAGCTCAGTGAAGGGAAATTCAAGATCAGCTTACCTGACTCACTCTCCTTTGCTTTTGCTGTCACGCTACACTGCTAAAACAACCACAAATAAGCCTAGAATTTGTGGATTTTCCTCAGCATGGGTCTGGAAAAACAACAACTTGGCTTGTGGTGTCAAGGAAAGGGTATACCCTTTGAGTCAAACAAGCTGATCTTTCTCACAAGTTAACTGTGTAAACTTGGGAATGTTAGTTAAGTACTCTGAGCCTCTCTTCTTTATCTGTTAAATAGGATGAATAATGCTTACATTAAAGTGTTTGTGAGTCTTGTAAGTATTGCAGGTAATATGCATGAAGAGACTAGCATAGGCCAAGTTTTGATCAGACTGTCCTATTCAAACTTCTCTGATCCCATTTGCTCTCCCGCTTGGATTAAAACTGCTCCTTCTCTCGTGTCCTTAGGAATACTGATAAGGTGATTGTGATTGTCTTCAGTATTCTACTTTAGACTACCCTTAAGGAGATTCTTTCAGGACAGGAGATGCCAATTCTTAACCTCCACTTAATATTTTTAGTTATTTCCTTCATTGTTCTTAAGAAAATATGATTTTTTTATTACAAATGGGAGGGACAGTTTATGGGCCAGTGTAAGAAATGGGATGATGAAGGTAATTTTGTCAACTATGTTTTTCTCTATGAATTTCCAGAATGTATATCTGACCTTATTCACTCTAAAAGATGTGCTTATATGACAATTTCTTTTATTAGATTCCATAATAATGTAAAAATACAACAAATATAAATTTAAAAATTAAAAATAAATAAATGAATAAGCATAATTTATTATTTTTAATTAAGTCTAAATGGTTTATCTAAAATAAGTATTTCACTGTCATTTAAAATACATATAAAATAATAACCTTTTACCTTCAGAGGGGAGATTAAAAATTAGCATATATCTCAGATGATCTGAGAAACTGTTCCTTGAGAAGCAGCTATTTTAAGATATCATCTCAAGCAGTAACAAGTTAGCATATCCATGTGATAATATCTCTCAGGCTGTAATCACCACTTCAAAGGTGTATACATCTCAGTAGTAACAAAGAAATGGGCTGAAGCCTCAGACAGACCTTAAAAGTATATGCCCAAAGCCAAGGGCTTATCCAGTAGTCCAGGGAACCATAAAAAGCTTCCATCATGAGTTTTCAAATCATTAGAATATGTACAGGCATCAAGACTACTCTTCCCATGTAAAAAAGAAAGAAACACCTGATAGAATGGAAATAACTATGGGTCCCATTGTTGATATCATTCTAGAAAATGCTTAGGTGAGAAATACTGAAAAAAAGTTACCAGAAACAGATTTGATTGCAGTAAAAGGAAGGAGGTTCAAAAACTTCAGAGCTGTCCAAAATGGTGAGTGCTTTGTCACACAGCTCTTCATGAGCAGACTGATGTGTTCAAAGACAGTCCACTGAAAATCCCCTTACTCAGGCTATTCCAAGGCAAATATTCAAAGTACAATTTTTGAAAATGATGCTTCAATAAGAAGTTTGAAATCCATTTTACTGTGAGATTAAAACTAATTTTAATCATTAAATGTAAGTTGTTTAACTTGCAAAAAGGCAAGAGGCAAATATTGGGGAAGATGCGCTCTGTTGGTGGAAAGGTACAGTGGTGTGGCCACTTGGACCACAGTGTGGAAGTTCCTCAAAAAATTAATCATAGAACTTCCTTATGATCCAGCAGTCCCACTTTTGGTAATATACCCAAAGGAAATGAAATCACATTCTGGAACAGGTATCTGTAACCCCACGTTAATGCAGCATTGTTCATGATAGCCAAGATAAAACCAACAAGTTATTCAATGGATGCATGGGTAAAGAAACACAAGATGCTGGAGAGAAGTGTTGTTGAACCCACTTGAGGCTGAGAGGGAGAGTGGAGGGAAACCTAAGTATCCCAGCTGAGGGGTGGATCCAACTACCAGACATGATGTTGAAGCTGTTTGGATCATCCAGGCCAGTCACCCTCCTGCTGAATGCAGCCACACAAGAGAACCCAGATAAACTCGGCAGATGCATTTCCCAATCAACTGAGAGAATTATGAGAAATAGTATCTTGTTCTTTTTTCAAGCCTATAAGATATAGAGAGGTTTGTTACGTAGTAATACATAACTGATATATTTCCTTAGTTTTACTATATCATATAATAGGATGCAAGAAGTTATAGTAGTTAAAAATCAATTTAGAATTTATTAATTTTTAAAGTGACATTATAAACCTGTAATTCTACTGAGACATACAATAGCAAAAGTGAAAGAGAAACTATTAATTAGCTAGCCAGACTGAATGTGAACAGTTTTATTATTTGTAGAAGATATATATTTAGTCAGTATTTTGAATGAACAAAACATACAATGAGATACACCATTATCTCACACAATTATGCAGAATATCTATAAAGGAAAAGTAAAATGAAGGGTGAAGGAAATTACTTTGTTAAAGCAGATATGTCAAAACATCCTCAACTAAGGAAATAGAACATGCTTAGAATGAGTCAAGACATTAATCATTATAGAAGGGGAGGACACCAAAAAACATGGAATTACCTTTTGAAGGGCAGGCGCCTTGTCGTACAGGCTTTCCCTGCTAGGTGAATGTTCTAGGAACCCATCTGTATCAGTGTACCAGCTGGCATTATGATGAGAAGCTGTGTTTGGTCAGAGGGAATTTTTTTAAAGATTCTTTCAACACATTAGCCCATTTCATAATGGGTGATTTACAAGTGCACCTAATCACACAGTACTGAGAGTTCAGCAGTTTTTGGCCAAAAACGGTTTGACCTGAATGTCCCACCCTCCCTATTCATCTGATTTTGCCCTGAGCAATTGTTTTTTGCTTCCCCAAATGAAAAAAGTCATCAAAGGGGACTGTTTTGCCCATGTGGAAGAAGTACAACAACAACAACAACAAAACAGCAAAAACACCAAAAGGCATCAAAAATTGACAAGTTCAAAAACTGCTTTGAGCAGTGGAAAAATGACTTGATAGGTATATTGCATTGAATAGAGAGTACTTTGAAGGTGACTGAAGTTTAAATATGTAAGAATAAATACACAATTCTTTATAAATAAATTTCAGGGTTTGGGGGGTCCTCCCTCATATATTATATTAATTCTCTGATTCTTTGACAGCTGGAATATAACTCTTAACCTTAAGATAGAGAAGTTTATATTGATAGAATTTATAACTCCGCTTTTCAAATATTCTACGTCCTTTATGATTTAGACCAGCAAATGCTGATGCCTACTTATACTTGTTTTCAAAGTATCATAGAAACCTATTAATATTTAATCAATGTTTTCTGGGTACATTGACTCTCACAATTTACTTCTTTCTAAAGTGAATGTTCTCTTCTCATGGATATTAACACAAAATGATAGAATGACTTTCACTTTCAATTTTCCAAACCTTTTGAAGGCTGCTCCATGGAGGCACCATTTAGACTCTCAGTAGCTCTAAGGCCTAGGTGCTTTCTCATTTATCACTGTGTTCCTGGGGCTAACATTTTGTAGTTCTATGGCAGAGGCAGTTATTCAATAAATGTTGGCCTGCTGAATAAATGATCAGAGGTTAAATCTAAATATTTATACTCTCGATTTTTGATAGCTGTATGATTCTGAGCTAATGTGATTTGCCTTCTCTTGTATCTTTCCATTAACATAACACGAAAAATATTGACATGCACAGTTTGCCCAAAGTGAAATATATTACATGATTGCTTTTGAATACAAACTAATGAAGGAAAATATTCATAACATATGTACTGATTTTAGTTATCAAAATTTTAACATATGAATATGTTTTTGGAGGAGAATCAGAGTTGAAAATAGGAGAACAGTACTTCTAAATTATATTGGGTTGACCAAAAAGTCTGTGTGGATTTTTTCCAAAAAATGAAACACCCATTTTTCATTTTCACCAATAACTTTATTGATTTGGATATGTTGAGTATATCAGCTATCTCCTGTGTGGTATAACATTGATTGTTTCCAATTAATGTCTCTGTTTGATTGCTATCAACTTCAACTGATCTACCCAAATATGGAGCATCATCCAGCGAGAAATCTCCAGCACGAAGTTTTGCAAACCGCTTTTGACACATTCAATCAGTCACAAAACCTTCTCCATACACTGAACAGATCTTTCTTGTGTGTTTCAATTGCATTTTTACCTTTCTTAAAATAATAAAGCATAATATACCAAAAATATTGCTTATTTTCTTTTGCCTTCCATATTAAAATGGCTACACAAAAATTCATCAATTATGGTATTTTTGTTTAAATGCACTCTGATATGACAGCTGTCACAATATAATCTAACAAAATTGTTTCAACAATTAAGCACTACTGGAGCTATCTTATGGAAAAAAACAAACACACTTTTTGGCTGACCCAGTAATATATAACAGTGGAAAAATCTATGTAAAAACTCTGAAAGAAATTAAGTGAAAATCAAATATTAGACCACCACTGCAGCAGTTTCCATGGGCAGGCTGTCTGCCTCAGGATTACTGGGCTATTACTCTTCCATTGCGTTGTCCATGTGCCTAACTCCTGTCTCCAGGGGCAGAGAACACATGGGCATTTTGAATAGAAGGAAAAACTTTCCATTGCTCATTATCTACTACTGTCCTTTGACTTTGAAAATGATTTCCCCTCTGGATAGTTTTCAGTATTTTTCTTTCAGAACATATTGATTCACAAAAGCACTTTGTGGTTTACTTGTAGAAAATGCACTTACGACTAATAGCATGCTTATTTCTTCCCCCTGATGTTACACAAACAGGTCATTTTTCCATAAATAAAGACAAATATTTTTATTTTGGAATAGACTTTTTTTCTCCTACGTTTTTATATTTGATTTCTAACATCTTCTAAGGTGTGCTACTTAAAATAAATTAGTCTGTAAAATTGAAAAATAAAAATAAATAAAAAACACAATAGTAATACTAATAAATATATCTAAGTATGATTCACAACTGTAATAGCATATTTGAAAATTATCTTCATATGTTTGGACAAATGCTAATTAAATCATGCCTTGAAAATGTCTTCAGTATTGTACAAAGTTTTTCAGTTTCAACTATTGCCAAATAATATAAAAATATATAGCAGTCAACATTAAATATGAGTTATGCTGTTATATGATTGATTTTGCTGTTGGTAAGATGTAGCATTTTGATGTAGGAAATCTCAGGGTTGAGTAACCAAGTTCATAAAATAAAGCAAACATATTCTGAATTGCAATTTTCTCTAGTAACACTTTCCAAAGTCTTTCTGTTAGGATATTATAGCTGATGACATAGTCTGTACTCTTTAACCAAAATAACTAAAAAAATACAAAAGTATAATTATAGCTGTTTCTTCCTTCCTTGAGTAATTCTGTTCTCAAGAGATTAGGTAGACAAAGAGATGTGAGCTTTCATTGTGGAAGGCAAGCTGGCTTGTGGAGTCGGAGACCAATCCAGGTAAAAGGGTGTCCCGCCAGGGGGGAGCATGCTTACACTGAAGTGTTTCAGTAAAAGTTCTTTGTGCTGTATTTGCAATTCTTCTGTATATTTGAAATTGTTTAAAAATAATACAAAGAAATATAATAACAGAAGTTTGTGCTTGCTTAATAGCACAGGAATAAAAATCAATCCAGTTTAAAAGTTTCAAGTAATTATCTAAACTGTAGATTGGATATGCCTAATAAAACTTCTCATCAAAGTGGTTGCATGTTTTCTTTTTTCAAAGAAGCCTGACTATGTTTTCAAATACTTGTTTAGAATCTGCGAAGATGGCAGAATCCATTATTTATCCTGGATTTTTATATTTCATCGAGTAATGGTAGGTAAACAACTCAATGAATACTGACTGACTGAAAATTATAAACTATTAACTTTCAATATGTAATGAAGTCAAGTAATATGACTCAGAAACCCAGTATGGCAGAATCTTTTGGGAGGGGAAAAACAATCACATTAAGATTAGAAATCTGTTTCTTTTAAATGGTCTTATTCTCTCTGTCACTTTGTATTTTGTAGAGAGAAATAAAACTGTTACAATGATTAAGAACTGAAGAAGTGGGTTAAACTAGAATATTGTACTATAAATTGATGGTCATCAATGAAATGGACTGTAGAAATAAGCACTTAGCATGAATAATCTTGTCTTGACTTTGAAATATTATAGAGACACAAGCACCATTTTTTTTTTGGCTAGGCATTTGAGTAAACGTAGCTTTAAAATCTTTGTGAAAAATAGAGCAATTTCTTAGGTCTGACCACTTAACAATCCTTTTGTTATAAACTGATTTATAATAGATCTTACCTTGTTTTTCAGAGTTAAAATGTTTTCTTTTTGTATGTGGCATTGAATTAGAAGCTTAATTATTACATTTTATAAAGTGGTTTTAGGTTTACTACTTGTTTAAATATATTTAACCTTTGAGTACAAAGAGAGGAATTTAAATTCGTGCTAAAGCATGTAATAGACATAATGGATTGGAATAGCATTCATATGCATGGCGCAGAGTGAATGGGGGAGTTTTCAGGTGTTTGTTTCCATTTTCTTTATTTCTTAGTTAAGTATAGTATATTAGATTATTTCTGTAGCAAATATTCAATGCCTCTTTCTACCACTCTCGTGGGAGAATATATTTTCTATCCCACAGATATCAGGTTGGCTACGTGACTTTCTTTGGCCTGTGAGCTGTTAGTGAATATGATGCAAGAAGTGAAAACTGTTCTGAGGTTGAGCTTGCTTTCTTGTACTTCTGCCATCTGCCATGAGAACATGCCTCAGGAATTGCTGGCCCAAGAAAGACAATAGGCTTTTAAAGCAGGTAGGAATAGCATGTCCTTTCTTTAGAAGTAGCAATAAAATTAAAATAAAGTTCTTTATCAGGTGAGTATAATAGCATAGAATGATCATAAAGAAAATGAGAAGAATCTACAATGGCAAAAAGAGGAAAGGCACATTTAAGAACTAAAGATCAAAGACAAATGGGAATTTGTGTTTGAGCATATACATCCATACATCAACAAGCTGCGTTCCTATAGGGTGAGTCTTGCTGTAGGATAGTAAGCATTTAACAGGATTGTTATTAAGACTTTTATTGGGTCAAATTAATCCTTAATGTGACTGGATAGGCCCATTAGTGTTGATTAGAAGACAGGAAATGTGAAGATAAACACTATAATGTTTTTTTTTAAGTTTAAGCTACTTCTAAAAATAGACTTCCAAATTTTATACATTATTACAATAAAAGTGAAAATATCTTTCATATTTTCATTTTGTTTTAAACTTTCATTTCAAACTACTTTACTTTGTGAAAGTTGTACCTATTTCTAAGAGCTTAATAGGCAAATAACTGAGATTTGTGTATGTACAGATAGTACCAAATTACTGTTGCTAAGGAGGAGATAAGTGTGAGGGATGTTTTATCTGGCCATCTTGCTGACATCACTGTGCTAAATGAATTTTGCAACTTGATATTATGGGCTCAGAAAAATTCATTTTGGTGTATAGAATAGATATTGTAGGTGTCACCAAATAGGCAAGTTTTACTCTGAACAGTTGCTGAACAACATTACCTCATAATCTAATAAAACATTATATTCTATAATTGAATACATTATAACATCAAAATATAAAAAATATATTGAGACACATATTTTTACTTTCTTATATGTCTAAGTTGCTCTTGACAATGTTGATGCTGATTTAGTTGTTTACACAATCTGTAAAATTATTTGAACTCTCCACTTTAATTTTCTGTTAAAAACCTAATTAAACTGCAAGTGGAATGGCATACATAGTGATATTAAATGGTAAAAAGTTCTTTAGAGACTTTGTTTTGATATTATCCAAATAACTCAATGAGTATGTATAATATTACATATTAAATGAATATTAAATTATAATATTATTAAATTACCGCTTAAATGAGTCTGGATTGAATTTATTAATTTGACATGTAGGGTTTGTCAATCTTTTATTTTCAACAATTACTTAAGGGTAGTGTATTAGATTTTAGTAAACATAAATACTATTTTTAATATAGTTCAAGTCTTCAAACTTATATCTTTACTGCACAGGCTTTTCTACAAGATTTTTACCATTCACTTTACTTCTTTGGTAAAATTTTAAATATATTCAGTTTTGTTAATGTAGAAGACTGAGATTATTGAACAAAAATTCATCTTATTAATTAAATTAAATGCACAAATCATTCCATTTTAATTTTTATTGATTTTGTAATGGTTTTAAATTAAATATATTAATTCACCAAATGATTATTGACTGTCTTTTATGCATTAAGCATTGTATTAGGCAGTAGGACAAAATGATGATCAAAGCCATGTGACATTTTTGCTTTCATGAAACTAAAGCTCTAGGTAAGGACAATTAATTAACCTAAAACTTTCACAAATGATTGAAAAACTATGCTTTTTGATGAGTGCAACAAAGGCAAAATGACTTCTATTATTTGTACCATAAATATCTTTTCCCAGTGTGTGGTTGCATTTTCATTCTCTTATTGGAGTCTCTGATGAGCAGAAGTCTTAATAAAGAACTTCTTTATAATTTTAATAAAGTTCAATTATTCAATTTTTTTGTTTGGCATTTATTGTGTCTTATTTACAATACTGTTATCCCAACATCTTGGAGATACTTAATATTTTTTTCTAAAAAATAGTATTTTATAATTCATATTTGTATTAAAATCTACCTGAAATTTATTGAATATTTTATGCATAAAATTAGACTTTCTGCAAATAGAGATTTTTTCTCATTTCTTTGAAACATAATGACTTTTTATGCTTTATTATTCTGGCTAGGACCCCTGGTAAATATTAATTAAAAGTATGACTTTTAGCAATCCTTTTTCATTCCCAGTCTCAGGGAGAAAGCTTTCCATTTAAAACCTATTCCTAATTTGCTTATAAAAGCCCTATATAATGAACAATTGCTAAATTTTTAAATGTTTTTTCTGCAATTATTTAGATTAACATAGGATACTCTCTTCTTTTATTAATATAATATTGAGAATTAGCATTAATATTTTCATACTATTTAATTTTTGAATTTTAAACTAACTTCACTTTTTGAAATAAACTGACCCTTTCTATATTACCCTTTTTAAACATATGAGGGGAGACCTCCAAGAAACAAAAATTATCTTCTGGAGAGCGGGCCCCCAGTAGTACAGGCTCCTCCCACTAAGTGAGTGTTCTTGGAACCCACCTCTATCACTGTACCAGCTGCATTGTTATGAGAGGCTGCATTCGGCCTCAATTATTTTTTTTTAATTCTTTCAACACGTTTGTACATTTCATGATGGGTGATTTACAAGCACACCCGCCCACACCATGCTGAGTGTTCAGCAGTTTTTTACCAAAACAGCCTGACCTTATGCCCTGCCCTCCCTATTCATCCAATCTCACCCCTAGCAACTGTTTTTTGCTTCCCCAGATGAAAAAGTCATCAAAGGGAAATGTTTTGCCAATGTGGAAGATGTACAATAAAAAACTGCAAAAGCACTAAGGTACAAAATTGCAAGTTCATGAGCTGTTTTGAGCAGTGGAAAAAAATGTCTTGAAAGGCATGTTCCATCAATTGGTGAGTACTTTGATGGTGACTGAAGTTTAAATATGTAAGAATAAATACACAGTTTTTTATAAATCCTGGGTTTATTTAGGTTCCCTCTTTGTATATCACTAGATCTGCATTAGAGTTCCCCAAGAAACAATATATACTGAATAGGGCAAATTTAGGTTTATAGTTATGATGATGTGAAACACAGAATTTATTTTTGTATTAGTACTTTTAATTATTTTTATTATTTTCCATATGAACTATTGTAAACTTACTTATGCCTTACCCTGTATATACCGTGGGGGGAATACATATGTAGAGACTGGAGAGGCAACTATTGATTATGAATAACATTTTACAATTGCAACGTGTCTATGACATTCACTGTGAGCCTCATTAAGCTTACTAGCAAAGTTTTTCCAGACGTTAGTGTCTAAATGTCAGTGATACTCACCTGCTCTTAGCACCAAGGAAAGTAGTTCCTGAACCCAAGGTATAATGTGTTTCAAAATCTCTCTATCCTTTACTACTATGACATTGCTGTGATGACTAGGGTGACCAGATAAAAGAATAATGACATGACTCATATCTCCAAGTACCTTCCAATCCCGGCACTCTTTCACAAACAACGGCAGTCTGTACCAACCACACATGTGTCTCCTGCCCTGGCACTCTGAGCTGGCCCCATATTCCCAATGAGACTCTTCAAGTATTTTCTGAGATTTATCATTCTATTTATTAAGGCAAACATTCTCAACATCTTCCATTTTTATTATACTTATTGTATGTTAAGACTTTATTGCAGTCTATCATTTATTAAATCAATACAAAGAAAATAAAGCCCACTTTTTAGCCTTTAGGCAACTGATCTCTTTTTCTTCAAATTCTTGCATAAAGCTCACTCTACAAATTACTTAATTTCTCTCAGCTTCAGGTTCATAACTGAAGGAAAAACAGGGGGAACATTCAGGGGAATTTTATTATTTATTTATTTTTAGTTTTTTTAATTGAAGTTATTGGAGTGACATTGGCTCACAAAGTCATACAAGTTTCAAGAGCACCACTCAATAAAACATCATCTGCACACTGTGCACTCATTGTCCTGAGCAATGTCTTTTTCTGTCCCCATTTTCTCCCCCTTTTCCCACCTCCGACTACCCTCCACCTACCCTCCACCCCCCTTTCCCTCTGGCTACCACCACACTGTTGTCTGTGTCTATAGGTTATGCGTATATATTATTTGGCTAATCCCTTCACCTTCATTCATCCAGTCACCCAACTCCCCTCCCCTCTGATAGCTTTCAGTCTTTTATGTTTCCATGCATCTGTTTCTATTTTGATTTTCAGTTTATTTTGTTCATTAGAATCCACATATAAGTTAGAGTATGTGGTATTTGTCTTTCTCCGACTAGCTTGTTTTACTTAGAAGTTGTGGGCCTTATTTTTACAATGACATTTCATAGTGAATCTGCGTAATTCAGTTCATTTAAAAATATATACTGATAACGATTTTCTAAGGCCTGAATGAATCAAAGATGAATAATCAATGGACTCAGCCCAAGCTTGTTGTCCACATGATGATATAGATATGAACAACTAACACGAAAACATGTTAACAGTTGTCAACTATTAAATTGTACAGATAGAATAAAAATCAGAAAATAAATACTTATCCTGATGATTTTGGTAGCCAAAGGTTTTACATCAATTATGCAGAACTGCTCCTATGATAGTCAGTCGTTCTATATTAGTTATGTAGGTGACCTCAGTCTTTATATTTTTCTTTCTGGCTCTCTTGTGAGGACTGTAGTCACAACCCTTCATTCGGTTTTCAGGAAGAAATTAACGCATCCATTAAATTTCTACTCCATGAACTGTGTTCCCAATTTCTAAAAATATCCAACATTTACTTTATGCTTTTATAGAAATTAGAAATTATCTCTGAGCAGCTGCATTTTTACCCCCACCATTTTCAAATTTGTTTATGGTTTTTTAAAGTTAGCAGATTCTTTTAGTTCTCAGTGAAGAAAAGGAGAATAAATAGACATTTTATAGTTGCCATATCTTTTGACTATACTGTTATAAGAACATGTCCTTGTATAAAAAGATCTTAAATTATTTTGATTTCAGAATTTGTTTATATATATATATTTTTAGTTTTATTTTTAATTTTAGTTTATTAGGAAATAAAACCTATTTCCACAAAAAATGAAACAGTTTTTGAAAAGCCCAAGTTGCAGTTGATTCTTTTCTTTAGATGTAGGAGGAAAAAAACAGATGAATTAACATAGGCAAAAGAGGACCAATGGGTAAATAATAATGTGCCACATGACAGGTAATATTGCAGATACGTATTTCATTCAAATTATAGTGATTCTCTCAAATAGGTCTTTTGCTCACACTCCCCTCTTCATGCATAAGGGAGTCTTTTATCTACATGAGAACATGATATAATTTTATTGTTGGACTTTGGGAACATTTATTGTCTTT
This sequence comes from Phyllostomus discolor, assembly GCF_004126475.2. Lineage (NCBI taxonomy): Eukaryota > Metazoa > Chordata > Mammalia > Chiroptera > Phyllostomidae > Phyllostomus > Phyllostomus discolor. Next base: position 53,057,211 of record NC_040905.2, read on the forward strand.
CATTGCAAAGGTCTTCGTTTCCCAGGTTATTGAAATGAATTGTCCTTACATTATTTCTCCATGGTTCTATACCTTGTGGATGACTAAAATTTGGGCCTAATTATCTTTTATTGGCTTGGCAGTGGCCTTCAGTCTGTACCTTGGAGTGATATTAATGCCAACATCAGCACCAACACCAACATGAGTACAACACCAGAATCAACATAAACATATGTCCACATGCCATCAACACCAGCATCAATATGCACCTTGATACTAATACCAACACCAATATTAGTACCAATATCAACAGCAACACCAATATGAGCACTAACACTGCTATAAATGCAAATACCAACACTAATATCTACACAGCTGCAGTACCAATGCCTTTAAATTATTTTTCATCAAGGACCATGCTAGTTGTATCCTAATTGTATTAAATTTTAACAAGTATATATTGTAATTATTACTAGTATTCTTATTTTAAGATGAGGAAACTGAGCCTCAAAGAAGCCAAGTAACTCAGTCATTGTCTTAGAGTTAGCAAATTGGCAGAATAATTAGTTCTCAAATCTGTCTGATTGTGACAAATAGAATACACTGTGGTCTTTTTTATACTAGTTTTGAATCTTTTGAGAACAGTATATTCTCCATTTTTGCCCTGCGTAGGCTTTTTAAATAAAATTATAGAGATGTAAGCATCCCTTACAGCTTTCAGAAAGAAGTGTATATATTCATTAAATTTAATTTGAATTTTCCATTCAAATTGCTGGAATGTTCACATTGCTGATCTTTTAACAATATGTGTTCTTGCTCATGCACTCCATCATTAAGAGATCAGTGTGCCTAAAGTCTTCAGACATTGTTGAAGAATTTATTAAAATATTTTTGAAGAATAATTTTACTGGGTCATAAGTGTCTTTTTTCTAATCTGCCAGCACATTTAGCTATTAGTCTGGAACCCCCCCTCACCCCCCCCATTGGTCATGATTCCCAATCACCACGCTGATGTAGGCATCACGATTTTTCATTCTAGGAAAACTTCAGTCCACACTGTTTAGCACAGTTAGCAGAGTTGATTTGGCCTCCCAATGTATCTTGCATCTTCTAGGCTTTTATGTGTTCACAATCCTTACTGAGAGAATCATTCAGGTGTCCTTGTAGCTCCCACCACTTTTAACGAGTTCTATGAGTCAATAGACTGTATGAAGAGTGTACAGACTCAATTCTTTCATTTATGTTGTATTAACCTTTTATAACATAAGAAGAAAGAGAAAAATAAAAACCTAGGTTCATGGACAAATGCAATTTGATAAGTCAAGGTGGGAATCTTAGCTTTGCTTACTTAAAGCAATCGTGAAAAGTCATTTGCTTCAGTGTGGTCAGTTCCATTATGATCTCTGCTTCTAGCTAGTCATATATTTCCTAACTCTGCTTCCATTTGATAATTGAGAATAGTCCATATTTTTAATTATTTCCCAACTTTAACAAAGAAACAAGCAAACAAATAGATTATCTGAATTGGCTCCCCTTTCTTATTGGTATCCTATTTTTCTCTTTGCTTTTATAATCTAATTCCTTATAAGAGTTGTTTATTTCCACTTTTTAAATTACTCCCATTCACTGCTCAAATTTCTCAACCTGGATGTATTTCTACATTCCCCATATCCTACTTTACTCTTTCCCCACCCACCACAGTCCTTCTCATTTGTAATTAACCTTCCATTCTTAAAAGTAAAAGTAGGACTTATTGCATAATATACTAGAGTGGTAGATATGGTGTCTTAATCTCTCAGATATATTTCAGTGTTTGATAAAATTTTCCAACTATCCTAATAACTATACTGAATTATACCTGTTTGTTTCTTTATACCAATTAATAGCTACTAAAGTTCTCTACATTTAAGATATTTAATGTATGTGTCCTGTATAAATATTTAGTTTACATTTATCATGTATATATACACACATAAATACAATGAAGAAATATATCTATTTTAGTATATGATTGTACATTTTTAAAATGTGTCAAAAGTATAAAGTGATAAGACTGAGTAAAGATCAGCCAATTTTTATATAATAGTCCATATATCCATTTTAGACTATTTTAGACCATAAATAGAAGCTTACTTGGATTATATTTTTATGCAACAGAACTTTCTGCATAAGATTTCAATAATGACAATGATAGAAGAGAGTAGAGTAACACTGTATCAATTGATCTTTTGGTGATTGATACTTCTTCCAATTACTTTCTAATTTGAGAGGAATGATTTCTTAATCACATCAACTTTTCTACTAGAATTTTGGCTGTTTTTCTATGAAATAAAAGTTTGGCTTCTGTTAGATTTGTTTGTGAAAAAAAATCAGGTGCATATTTTTCTCTATGTTCTCTGAAAACAGTACAAAAGATGTGAATTGGGTATAAAAAAATGTTCCTGACACTGTGAGCTGTTAAAAATTGGAATTAGTTATAATGAGGGCAAGTTAGCACACTTTAAAAATATGATGAGTCACCACCTTAATAACATACCATAAAAGCACATGAGAATTGTCATTCAAGGTCAACCAGTATCTATCCAGCTGCTAATACATGAATACTTAGAATGTATTCTTCCTAGAATGTAGAAATATATAAATCAAGTATTCTTCTTAATGTAGTCTTCGAGAGCTGAATTTAATCTACCTTAAAAATATTCATTTATTTATTCAACATAACCTATGTTGGGATATCAGAGAAAAATTTTCCTTATCGTTTTTAATACCTATGCCATTTAGGCTTTGTGGGAGGATCCATCATTAATTAATTAATGAATTCAGTCATTCATCTGATAAATGTAATTTAAAATATCACCAATTAAAGCTTACAACTTGGGAGAAACTGAGATAAGCACTATATGAACTCAATAAAAATGGGACCTTTTCAATCAGATCTCTGTATTTATCAGTTGAGAATTGCTTTTGGTTGTGAGACCAGAGACTCATTAACCAGTCACTTAACAAGACAAGCAGTTGTGTTTCAAAAGAATATACAGGATACACTGAAGTTTGGGAATGGACACTCCAGACTTGAACACCAGGTCCATGGTATTATCAGGATTCAGGATTCTTTTATTTCTCCATTCAGACCTTCAGTAGGATCTACTTATTGTCTTATGGTCATAAAAGAGCAGCTAAGGCTCTACCCTTCACATCTGTGTTCCAGGAAGGAAGAAGAGATAAAGACAAAGGGCAAACATTTCTTACCAGATATCACTCTCCTTTTAAAAGATATTTACCTATAGAATATCCAGCAAATTTGGCCAGAACTCAATCACATGGCTATGCATACTACTGTGAGGTAGCTAGGAAGTGTCATTACTAACTTGAGAATATATCTTCCTCAAATAAATCTGAATCTTCTTAGTAAAGGAGCAAGCAGAAATTAATACTAGATAAGCAATGAAAAGCACATACTATATCTTTTATATATGTACCTCATGTTCATTGTACTAGACTTTTTCACCATTCCCACATTATCTATTTTCATATTTCCTTCTTTTGATTGCTCTTTGCTATTCCTTCTGTTTTAAAAGCACATCTCAGCACTCTCTCTATAAATTATTTTCATGTTCTCCCTCAAAATTTATTATCTCTTCTATTATCATTTCCTAAAGATTTTTTTTCTTATACTGTGTTTATGCAGAGTAATTCAAATGATCATAGTTTTACATATTGTATCCCTCCAGGACATTTTTAACTGTTAAACATTTGGGACCTGTCTTATTTATTTTTGTGTCGTGTATTGGTACCTTAAATATAATAATTATTGAATATACAGGGTCCTGGCACAAATAATGCCCCTTTTCATTACTAAATTTTATATTATAAAATCATAAGCATGTAATTCGGTAACATAACAATATGATGCTCAAGTACAATATATGGCATCTCAGGTGAAATGTTCATATTAAAACTGTAAATTATTACACTCATATTATTACCCTATCTACCACACTCAAGCAGGTCTTACTTCTGATGGACCCCGTATTTGCTGAATTAAACAATAGATCTCACTTTAAATAAACCTAAAATTTAGTAAGCTAGATAACCAGCTTTCATAAATATATAATAAAAAGAAGAAACCAGGAATGACCTGACATTACATTCAAGTTATAAAGTGGAGCTTATCTTTGTGAAGGAAATGGGAAATACACACACACACACACACGTATATACATGCATATATATATTCTTTATCATTTGTACTTAAATGTATCATTGATATAGAAGTCCCTAATTTTAGATGTTTTCTTAACTATTCTGTTTCCACTTTTTCTTCAAACTCCATCCACTTATTACCTCTCTTTGTTCATAAATATGTATCATATTCTTTTACAGTAAAATAATACATTATTTTTCTTCTCATGTAAATTGGTTCTTTAGCCATATGCATTAATTTTGTATTTACTAACTCTGCTGATTATTTTATTTGCTTCCTATATTTAGTCTTCATGCTTTGCCACTATGAATGTATTACATCAATTGGTTTCCAAGACTTCATGTGTCCCTTAGGTCTTGCCAAGAGAAAACTAGAGGAAAAGGAGAGAATGAAAACGAAATATTTATTCTTCCAACTTCCTCCCTAAAAGGCGAGTTTAGTCTGGCATCTCTGGACTGAAAGCCATTGTTCCTCTTTCAAGACCCTAGGGTTTCTGTAACTATCTTATCCTTCCTAGTCCTTAGGGCTTAGGAGTGGCGATAGTTTACCTCTCCAAACCCATTCCTACTATGCTAACAATTCCATTTAAAAATAAACTCTTTTAAATCCTGATAGGAAACTAGTCTACCCATTTTCAATCCATAAATTCCTTTCTTAATTCTGAAATCTGGATAACATCTTTCTCTTCTTTTTAGGAGAGTCATTTATGGCTACTTGACAATGAGAACAGATCTTTGAAGATCAATTCTACTCCAAATACCTTCCCTTTTAGAGAAATGGTGCTCATTAGGAGAACACCTATGGAAGAGGAGATAGATGAAAGTCTTGAACCAGAGATGGGTATAAGATATGGCACAACATCAGTGAAAGATTTAGGGTATTTATTGTTTCTCAAAGGAACATAAAGCAACATGGTCAAGTGATTTGAAGCATCTTAAAGCTTTCTCACCAACAGATCTGAATAGGATGCTAAGTATTTTCACATACAAACATACCTTGTTTTATTGTGCATTGTTTTGCAGAGGTTATGTGTTGTTTTGTTTTGTTTTGTTTTACAAATTGAAGGCCTGTGGCAACCCAGCATTGAGCAAGCCTCTCAATGTCACTTTTATAGTAGCCGTTGCTCACTTTATCTCTGTGGCATGTTTGATATTCCTGACACTACAAACTTTTTTATTATTATTATATTTGTTATGGTGATCTGTGATCACTCATTCTTGATATTATTATTGTAATTTTTGAGGCCCTATAAATTGCACCCACATAAGATGGTAAATTTCATAAATGTTTTTTGTGTTCTGACTGCTCCACCCACCGGTAATTTCCTGATCTTTCTCCCTCTCCTTAGACTTCTCTATTCACTGAGACACAACAATGTTGAAATTAGGCCAATTAGTAACCCTACCATCGTCTGTAAGTCAAATGATTGAACTTAATGAGGAAGGCATGTTGAAAGCTAAGACAGTCCAAAACCTAGGCCTCCTGCACCAGACAGTGCCATTTTAAATACAAAAGAAAATTATTAATAAAAATTAAATGTACTATTTCAGTGACTGCAGTAATAATAAAAGTGAAACAGCCTTTATCCTGATATGGAGAAAGTTTTAGTATTCTACATTGAAGGTTGTAACAGCCATAACATTCCCTTAAACCAAAGCCTAATCTAGAGAAAGTCCCTAACTCTCCTGAACTATATGAAGACTGAAAGAGGGGAAGAATGTGCAGAAGAAAAGTTTGAAGTAGCAGATATTAGTTCATGAGGTTTAAGGAGAGATGCCATCTCCATAAAATAAAAGTGCAAGGCAGAACAAAAATTTCTGATGTAGAAGTTGCAGGAAATTTTATCCAGAAGATCTGACTAAGACAATTAAAGAAGGTAGCTACAATGAACAACAGGTATTCTTTTGTTTTGATTAATTTTAAGTATATTTTATTGATTAATCTATTACAGTTGCTTCATTTTTTTCTCTTTTTTATCCCCCCTCTGCCCTGCATCCCCTCCATCCTCCAGCATCCCCCCCCTTAGTTCATGTCCATGGTGAACAACAGATTTTCAATGTAAACAAAACAACTTTATAATAGAAGAAGATGCCATTAGGACTTACATAGCTAGAGAGACTAGTCAATTCCTGGCTTCAAAGCTTCAAAGGTTGACTATCTTGTTAGTGGCTAATGCATCTGGTGACTTTAAATTGAAGTTGATGCTCACTTACCATTATAAAAATCCTGAGGCCTTAAGAATTACGCTTGGTTAACTCTACCTGTGCTCTATAAATGGAACAACAAAGCCTGGATGGTATCATGTTTGTTTAAAGCATGGTTTATTGAGTATTTTAAGCCTAATGTTGAGACCTACTGCTAAGATATAAAAGATAATTCTCAAATTATTACTGCTCATTGAAAATGCACCTGGTCATCCAGGAGCTCAGATGGAGATGGGCAATAAGATTTAATGTTTTCTTGCCTTTTAACACAGCATCTATTCTGCAGCTCATGAATCAAGGAGTGATTTTTACTTTTATGTCTTAGTACTTAAGAAATACATTTCAAAAGCTAAATATTCTATCATCATCCCTATGGGCAAAGTAAACTGCAAACCTTCAGAAAAGAATTCACAAGTCTAGGTGCCATTAAAAATATTTGTGATTACAGGAAGAAGTCAAAATGTCACTATTAATAGAGTCTGGGAGAAGTTGATTCCAACCCTCATGGGTGACTAGGAGCAGTTCAAGACTTCAGTGGAGAAAGTTACTGCAGATGTAGTGCAAATAGCAAGAGAAGGAGAATTCGCAGGGAAGCCCTGAAGATGTGAATAAATCACTGCAATCTCATGATAAAACTAACATGTGAAAATAGCTTCTTATGCATGAGCAAGAAAGCGGTCTCTTCAGATGAAAACTAACCCTGGTGAAGATGCTGTGATGTGAAGAGTGCGAAAATGACAACAGTGGATTTAGAACATTATGTAAATTTAGTTGATAAAGCAGCTCAGGGTGTGAGAGGCTTGATTCCAATTTTGAAAGAAGCTCTACTGTGGGTAAACTGCTATCAAGCAACATTGCGTACTACAGGGAAATTGTCTGTGAGTGGAAGAATTAATTGATGCAGGAAACTTCATTGTTGTTTTATTTGAAGAAATTGCCACAACCTTTAGCAATCACTAGCCTGATCAGCCAGCAGCTATCAATGTTCAGGTGAGACCATTGCCTAACATGAAGATCATGACTTGCCAAAGCTCAGATTATGGGTTAACCTTCTTTAGCAATAACATATTTTTTTTCAGTTGAGACATGTACACTGTTTTAAGACATAATGCTATTGCACACTTAATAGACTACAGTGCAGTGTAAAGATAACTTTTATGTGTTTTGTGTGACTCACTATATTGTGATATTCACTGTATTGCAGTGGTCTGGAACTGAACCTGCAGCGTCTCCCAGGTATGCTTCTATTCAATGAGAGTGTACACTGTCTGTCCAGAAGGTATCCAGTCATGTGATATGAAACATGGAGACATTTACTGAAGAGCATATAAGATACAAAAAAACATTGTACATGAGACAGCGAGGCCTCAGTCCCCTTCAAAGTAGGCACTTTGGGACCTCACACAGTTCTCCCAATCACCATCAGCTTCCTTGGTCATATTTTCCCAAATCTCATTGATGGTCTTAAATCTCTTCCCTTTCAAAGGTGATTTTAGTTTGGGGAAAAGCCAGAAGTCACAGGGTGCCAAACTAGGCTATAGGGAGCTGCGTCACCTGGGTGATGTGATGTTTTGCCAAAAAACTCTGCATGAGATGTGATGCACAAGTAGGCACAATATTGTGATGAAGCTGCCAATAACCAGTTGCCCAAAGCTGAGGCCTTCTAAATCATCTCAATAGTTTCTGCAGAGGAATATTCAAGCTTAATGCAAAAGCTGATGCAGATTCAGTGCTCTACTCATTCATTCATTTTGCATGTGACACCCACACAGTATACATGCTCACTCGTTGGCATCTATCACCCCTACTGATTAGTATGGTGAAGCCATAATTGTTCATGCATGTGCATTCTAGTCCAGTCTCCTTAGCTGCCAGGTCACATAAATGTTGCACTACCATTTTCCTTATGTTAATGACTGGATTTATTCTGGATTGACCTCATATTCTTTAAAATTAGTATTTGCCCCTTCTATAGATTACTTAGATGGACCAATAGAGTTTTAGTGACTTTATTAAAAATATGTCATTCAACCTTACTAATTATGAAGTAATATGTACATAGAGCCATGATATAATTTAAAATTATAAAATATATACAGAATATGAAAATGTAAAATAATTAAATATCATAGATAACACTGAGTTTCATTAATTTTATTTCTATTGTATTTTAAAATTATATTACATTTTCTCACTTAAATAACATAATACATTAATTACCAAAATTAAAAACAAACAAATCAACTTGTGATTAATATTAGGACATATATATAACGGTATTGGTTATTATGACTAAATTAACTAGATAAATTTAAGACATTTAGCATAATTATTCTGTATCTATAACTGGGCTTTTGAAATAACAATAAAAATAATATAAAAGTAAATTAGAATCTTTAGGTGTTCTGTTTTTACTGCACATATATTGTCAACTGAAAATGGTAGGACATAAAGACTAACTAAAAATTTAAAATCCTCTTATCATAGCATCAGTCAGATAACAGTTTCAGACTAACTGACAACACTTTGCTTTTACTTATTTTGACCTGGTCTCATTTTGTTTTATTCTTTCCTTTGAGGACCACATGGGGAAAGTGCCTTGGGAACAGCACTTAGAAAGATACATAATGAATGTTAACAGTAGTCACTCTTGGTCAGTAAGATTATTATTTTTCCTTTTCCTCATTCACATTTCTAATTTTAACCTACAATGCACATGCGTTTCTTTTAAAATTAAAAAGAAATATTCCCCAAACCCCCAAAATAGCAATTTTAGGAATATCTTTTCAAAATAATATATATATATGCATACAATTTAGAATTAGACCTGAGCTGTCTCTTCCTATTATAGCCAATGTTTCAGTTTCACTGATTTTAGAATATACATGAACTTCACTTGTTTCATTAGAGCACACAGCTGAGTATCTTGCATTCTCTGCTAAGGCCTGAACAAGAACAAGGAGAGCAGTCTTTTCCTTAAAGGCATCCACACAGATATCACAAATTGTAGTACAAAGTTAGAAGAGAGTAAAGTCTACATTAAAGTTGTACCAGTTAAAGCACATAAGAGCCAATTTTTACTTTTTTTTTTTTACTTTTTGAAGGTAAAAGATTTTAATAAAATAGCCATGCTTTTGGAATCTTAAAGGGTGAATAAAATCCTAGCATATAAAAAAGATAGAACAGCATAGAAAGTGTGAGAAATTTTAAATTGAGGCAAAGAATATTTGGTGATAGTACATCTTAACGCCCATCAAGTATGAAGATTACTGTTATGTGGTAAAGGGTGAGGATGCCTTCTGTGTGGCTTGAACCAGCAGGACCAGAGCATGGCTTTGTGTTTTTTTTTTTCACCTATCATTGCTTATGTCTGCATTTATATCAATTGTCTGCATTGTCTTGATAAAATACAGAACTTTTGAGTACAATATTGTTAATGAGAAAATATAAAACAATGTATTTCAATCACATTTAAGATGGTTTCCAGAAATTCATTTTGCATTCAAAATAGAGGTTGCTTTTGGATATAAATAAAAGTTAAAGCAAACTGCCTTGTTTTAATACATTTGATGAGAGTGAGCATTTTTGCTCTTAGTTTTACTTACAACATAACATAATATTGAGCGTCAATAACATTAAGGACTGTAAATGGATAAGAAAAACCAGAAAATTGCAAATTCTTATTGAGTAACATCTTTGAACAATTCATGTCAATAAATGTAAAGATGGCCTCACAGCTTGTTCTTTTTCTGATATTTTTATCAATGAACTTAATAAAGAATGAAGTCAGAGTCAGAAACTGTCAAGTGCAGACATGAGAAAGTTTGTTGCAGTGAGAAATCAACAACAAAAGTTGAGTTTTTTGTTATGATGTTCATAAACAGATAAAAGTTTAAAAACTATAGAATACCTTTAAGGCCTGAGTTATGAATCTCAGCTTGAATTCTGGAATCTGGATAAGTTTTGTGATTTGTGAGCTTCTGTTCATGCCTCTTAAATTAAAAAAGAGAGAGAGTCTATTTGGAAGGAGGAAGAACCCACAAAGAGGAAGTTAACTCCTTAGGAACAAAATGCCTGATTTAAATGGAACTAACTTGGTATGCTTTTGTGTTTTGTCTATCACCACTAAAATTTCAGGCTGTAGTTTAGGATATATAAAAGAAATAATATAGCTCAAGGAGAAGGAAATGTTACATTTAAAATCAATTATAAATGAACATAATTATTGAACTTGAATGTGTTGTAATTCTAGTAGAATGCAATGCTTTGAATTTTCTGATTAATTGAAGATCAACTATTTTGTAAATTTCTTAAACCATGATTAAAAATGTCCTAGTAAGATGTCAGAGCATCGTTAAATTTGTTGTTAGTTTATGTTATTGGAGTAACTGTGATTAAATATACTGTATATTCAAACATATTTATGTTTCATAAGTTTTAGCAAATAAATACCATATGTTGGTACTGTTCTAAGTAATAAAAGTATGAGACAAAGAGAAAACAACAGGTTTTGAAAGACAGTGCCATAGTTATAGAGGGCATCAGAGGTTAGATTGACTTTACTCAACAATTGTTTTCGGGGAGTCCTTCATTGTTTTGGGTGCTGGGGACTCCTAAACAAAATGGACAAAAGAAACAGAACATACTCCTTTCATAAAATGTATTGCTGAGAAAAGAATAAGAGGGCATTGCATTAAAGAACCTAATTTGATGGTGAAAGTATGGAAAATATCTCTTCTAACCACTTCCATTTACTCAGTGATACAGGGATGAAGATAAGTGGTTGATAACGTGGTAACAGAAGACTGGTGATAGATGGCTTGAGCACAGGCAGGAGAGTGTGAAGTGCTCATCTAGAAGAGGATAGTAGAACTGATCAGAAGCACTAATGGCCTGTTTAGGGTTTGCGATCATAAATTGACTTTGAGTGTGCTTGTGTGTATTTCTCTAAGCAGATGTGGCATACGCAGATTAAACGATGGTAAGATTTTTCCTCAGCAAATTTATGGAAAGAGAAAAATAAAGGTGTGGGGTATCTATGCACAGGAGTAATAATAATGATTGGTGTGGAATTGACTCAGATAAAGAGAAGTTTGAAGAAAAGATGATTGATTGATGGAGAATGAAAAGATGGGGAGAACCAATGAACTGGAGTTTCTGGTGGAGTCAAAGAATTATTTGAATCAGACACTAGAGAGAGTGCACTGAATGATAAAAAGTTATAAGTGGAGAGTTGGATACTTCAAACTGGGAGTTTAGAGGGTATACAAATATTAGCAAAAAGTTTCAGAGCCTGATCATGGGAATAAGTTGATTGAGTGAAGGAGGATGAGATCATTGAAAATGAGGAAGGCAAAGTGACTAAAACCCAGAATTTTTCAGAGATCAGTTACAGAGATTGAATAGTCAGAATGCATTTGCACTGATCCTAGAGCACACTTTAGGATAACCAATATAATGTAAATTTCTAATAGTCACATAACTTTGCTCAAACCAAAGCACATGAAACCATTCTGACATACTAGGCATTGAAAAGTATTTATATATGCATATACATATGTGTGTATCTCAAACAGTACTCGGTGGTCTTTTCCATGAGCCAAGTCTAATATCAGCATGGAAACCCATGCAACGAAAAAATAATTCTGACTCTGAAAGATATGAAGTTTACAGTTTACAGCATCTCTTTAGTCCAAATTTTCTTTAAGAAAATTTAATTTACTTGCAGTTTACTTCTTATGCTAATTTACTTTTTCTTTTCTTTTTCTAACGCCCTTTGTGGTCTGGTCACCCTGATGAAGCTGTAAGGCAGCCATTTGCATCGTCCTACATTATACAGTGCAGATTATATATTTTCTTTAAAAGATATCAAAGGGAAAATGTTTTAAGTACTTATGCTTTCATATCTTTAGTACCTGTAACATGTATTTATGTATATATATAATATGTATAAATATTTACTTGTATGTGTCAGAGAATGAGAAATTTTATTCAAAGGCATGAGATGGAGCGATTTACCTGAATTGTTGACTCAGAACTGTGAGGGAGTAAAGCTTTATTAAATGATTGATCTTCACTGGTTGCATATTCAAGTAAGTTTGGGAACATGACTGTAAATAAATGAATGAGGAATCAAGTGTGACATTTCCACCATGAAATATGAAGCCCATTTTCAGTAATTTCAGTGATCCCTTAAATATCATTCAGAATTGTTAGCTGACCTAAATTTCCATTTGGCTAATGACTTTTCTTTGCAAAGCATATGACAAGCTGTCACTGCCATAACTCTTGTAATACATCAATAAATTCCACCTTTTCTGAGTTTTTGTATATTTATACCTAAAGCATTGAATAAAATTCCTGGGTAGAATAGAACTTGACACAATTTCTTATAGAACCAAGAGAGAATATTAATGTTTAAAACCTTCATGTTTTTTAATATAATGCAAAACACAGGGCTGGATATGTCTGTTAAATACAGAACATTTAACTGCATCCTAGAATAAAAATCCCCATTTATCATTTTTGCCTGTAAACAAAATAACTTCCAGAAGTCTATAACAAAGTTTTTTTAAAAAATAAATATCACTTGAAAAGCCAGGAGGATTTCAGTAGGCAAGGCATTACTTCTTGTTTTTCTAAATAATGTTAAATCCCTAGTAAATAATAGTAGTATTAATATGTTTCTTCCATATCTGCTTAAGTTTTTAAATGAGAAATGATAAACAGGGAAGAGGCAGAGAGGAAACAAAAATCAAGAAGCATATATTTCATTTTTTTAACTCCAATGCTGTGAATTATAATGATTATTAATTTATATACTTAAATAGTTATCAGTTTATAATTAGGTGTTCTGATAACCAAATGACATGAGAGCATTTTAAATTGATTTTCTAAATGGTTTGGTATTTGCATGGAAAAATCAGTGCTGAATAGGTGCTGTCTATTGCTGTAGGCAGAGATTATTTTATTGCAAGAAAAAGAAGCAACACAAACGAGTTCATATGAAAGAAGGAAAAGGGACAGTACTTGGCTGGGGCATACGTATCACCTCACCTCGAAGTGTAAAAGAAGCCAAATCTCTCCAGGCCCAGAGTCAGGCTTTTGTCACTCATTGACATTCATTCTCATTTTCTCCTCTTTCTCACCTCTGCAACCCAACAGAAGGCTAACTCGTCTCTCATCTCTGCTAACCATTACACATCTGCTTCTTTTATTCTGCCTTTCTAAACCAACTCTTAGCTTTACTAGCAAATGGCTCACAAGTGGCTGCCTTTGTGGAGGATTTTTATATAGTTCCTAGTTCAAGGACCCACAAAAGTCAAACTAAGTACTTTGAGTTGCAAATTCTGCACTTTGCATCAGGACAGCAGACCAGAACCAGTGAAATGTAACTTGGAGATGGGTACAGAGACAAGAGGCCACATGAGGAGAGCACTCAGGGTACCTACCCTCTCAGACTGACCCAAGGCCAGTGACACAGATGGTTAACATTCCCATCTATCTGCTGTTTTGAAAAGGTCTAGAAAATTTCTTATCTTGTATACCCTTCCACAGATGCCTATAGAATTCCCACAGATTCCTATTTAGAAATCAATTCTTTTTTGCAGAAAGCACATTCTCTTAGAAATGGAAAAGCCTTAGGGGAAGATTACATGTGATAAAATGGAACTGGAAAATACATGTGAGTCTGAATGAACTCAGTCATCTACTTATAATAAAGTATAACTGCAAGGAACCTAAGATATCATCTGATCTCACTCACTCTTTGTTTTATAAAGGAGGGAAGTAAGTTGCAGAGATTTAAGGGTTTGTTAAGTGAATGTGGTTGGTTATTTTGTAAAAGTCAAGGTTAGAGTCCAGTTTTATTAATTCCAAGTATAGTACTATTTTTACTGTATTGAAGTGGTTTATATTGTAACAATTTAGTTTGACCAGTGCACCACGGAAAACAAAATGTTGTCTTATTGGAAGTGTCTGTATTAGTTTTCTGTTGCTACTCTAACAAATTACAATAAACATTATAGCTAAAAACACTAATTTGTTATCTTCTAGTTGTAAAGATGGGAAGTTTGCTGTGGGTCTCACTGGTCTGAAATCAAGGTGTCAGCAAGGCTGAACTGCTTTAAGGGAATCCATTTCCTTGCCTTTTCCACCTTCCAGAGGTTGCCCACAAACTGTCTATGGCCCTTTCTGTTTTAAAAGCCAGCAATGATGATTTAAGGCCTTTCACATCAAAACACTCCAATCTCTGCATCTGTCCTCACATCTTCCTCTTTCCTCTTTCATTTTTAAAGACTGCTACGATTGCATTGAGCCCTCTCAGATAATCCAGAAAAATCTCTATTTTTAAGGTCAGCTGATTATTAACCTTAATTCCATCTGCAACATTAATTCCCCTTTGCTATATACCCAAACATATTCACAGGTTTTGGGGATTAGGGCTTGGAAATCTTTGTGGAGTTTTATTATTCCACCTCAAAGGAGATGATTCTTGAAATGGGCCACAGAGATGGATCACAGAGAAGGAACGGGAGGGTGGTTTGGAAGGCAGTTTTTTTGGTCTCTGCCATACATGCCATACAGACTCCTCTTTCAGCCTTCTAAATTGTCTTCATCACTTCAGGCTTACATGTTGCTACTGTGCCTTCTAAATAGAGGAACTCTTCAAGACTCAATTTCAGGCTGTATATCAAACTACATCTTTTCAGAAAATTTTCCTACTTTCAGAAGGTCCTCCTACACCCTCATCCAGCCAACCATCAAGTTCTATTTATATTACTACCAATTTCTTTTTTCAACCTCCAGAATTTAATTCCCTGCAGTTATTTGTGGAAAAATTAATATCTTTACTTGTACATGTGGAAGAACAGAGAAGATAATTGCTTTGGTGACTTCACATAACCTAAAGCAACAAGACAGTGGCATAGCTGAGAATAGAGTTTAGTTCTTCACCTTTCAATTCATATTCCCTACAAAGCATAACTCAACAAGGAAAGAAAAAAGCTTACATGCATTAAACATTTTTCTTTGAATTGGAAAAAGTTTTTCTTTCCAACATCAACACCTTCACCACAGGATATTCTGTGAACTGAAAAGAAAGTCTCTGTACAGAAGCTATGTTATGCTAACACTTCAGCTGGCATATTAACTTCCTGTTGAAGAGCTATTTAACTTGAATAGAACCCAGGAAGTTACAATAGCAGGAAGGTTTTATGTAACCCTCATTTTTCTATTACTGAAAGCTCTACTACCTTGAAGATCTAAAAAAGCAAGACCTCTGCTATTAAAAAATATCACAGTTCTTTGGAAGACATATTCACGAGTAGTTAGCAAATACTGCCCTGGCTACTGGCTTTTACATGTTAGTTATGAGGACACAGAAAAGGTACACTGATGGGATCAGAGAACTGGCATCCTGTGTAAATTGAACATAATATTGATTATTAAAGGAATGTATGATTAGATGAAAAATGTATAAATGCTCTTCCATGTTGAAGTTTATCCTGAAGACAGTTTAAATTTTCAATAAAGAATATAAGATTGTTAGAAAATGGCTAATATTTTAGCTACAATTAAATAAATATGACAATTTTCTTGCTCGTAAAGATGATTGAAATTTTAGTGGTTTTTAAACATGAAACACCTGTATAGCCTGCTATTAAGTTTGAAGGAGTCCTATCAGTGTATCATTTGGCTTCTGAGAAAAGTTGAGTGTATTTGCTTTTATTATGAAAGAACTCCCAGTTTTTAAGGGTTGCAGTTTGGAGCAGAGAATATCATGCTCCTATATGTAAGTAAGGCTAAGATCATCCACAAATTATAAAATCATAGCAACTTTCATTTACTATGTATGGAAGCAAAAGTTGAACAGTGAAGAAGGCTAATAGGAAAAAATTAATTCATTTAAATTATGGTATCAGAGGAAAGGTCTGCAGGTACCCCGGACCACCAGGAGGGTCTGCAGGTACCCCGGACCACCAAGCAGGTCCTATAGCAAATTAAGCCTGAAATATTGCTGGAGGCAAAAATGACAAAACTGAAACTGTCCTACTTTGGACACATTATGAAAAGGCAAGGTTCTTTAGAAAGACAATAATGCTGAAAAATAGGAAGCAGCAGATAAACAGGAAAACAAAATATGAGATGAATCGATTCCATAAAAGAGATCATGAACATGAGTCAAGCAAGGCTGTTGAGAACAGGACATTGTGGATATCACTCATTCATAGGCTAGCCAGGAGTCAGAGCCAAATTATGAGCACATCATACACATGCGTAAGTAGATTAATTTGCAATACATTCTTAGGGTAAATTTCCTTTACCCAGAATAGGGTGACCACATTTTTTTTAAAGATTTTATTTATTTATTTTTAGGGAGGGAAGGGAGGGAGGGAGAGAGAGAGAGAGAGAGAGAGAGAGAGAGAGAAAGAGAGAGAGAGAGAGAGAGAAACATCAATGTGCGGTTGCTGGGGGTTATGGCCTGCAACCCAGGAATGTACCCTGGCTGGGAATCGAACCTGGGACACTTTGGTTCCCAGCCCGCGCTCAATTCACTGAGCTACGCCAGCCAGGGCTGGGTGACCACATTTTAAATTGCTTTAAATGAATTATGATAATTCTGGGGCTCTACTTTGGCATTTCGACAAATGGTTAAACTGTGATTAAATTATGGAAATTAAGTTGAATTATTCACATTTTCTGTTAACATTTTGAAATTGATATACTCACTTGAACTCCATTATTTATTCATAACAATGTACTGAGTGCCTTTATTCTAGTCACTCTGCTAAGTTCCAGAGAGCTAAAGATAAGTAAGATGCTGTGGGATAGAAAACATATACAGAAATGATTATTAAAAAATGGAAATTTTAGTGATAGGCATATATAACCTAAATCTTCAGAGCAAAAGGTATTGTAGGAATTATTCTACAAGGTGAAAAACTGGGTAAGAGCATTCTCATCCTTGAGAGTTTCATTTGAACACTCATGAAGACACAAAACAAGGGAGAACTAGGAGCAGTTGAAGTACAATAGTTAGGTAACAGACTTCAATAGACAAGAGTGAAGATGTTGTCTGCAAAAATCAAAAAGGGTCAAGGTCAAGGTAAGTTAGTTGTGGCATACAAGGTAGTTTGAACTTCATTCTACAGAAATTTGAGAGCTACTCAAAAGTTTTAAGAGATAGTTTGTTTTAAACAGGGCACCCTGGCAATGGTGTGGAGAACAGATTTGAAGGCACAAGATTAAAAGTGAGGAAAACAGGTAGTCAAAAAATGTTGAAGTAGTCCAGGGTAGGGGCATTTTTTGAATTTTAACAAAGACAGTAACACTAGTGATGAAATGGGGAAAAATTAAAGAAATATTTAGTAGATAAAACACCAAGACAATGGGTGATTGCCAATACTAACTGGTCCAGAGAGAGACAGATAATATTCTTGGGTTTTCACTTGAGTGACTGGATAGATGTTGTCTCATCAATTTGATTAGAGAACAAGAAAGATGACAAGGAAGAGGACAAGGATGAGAGATGAAGAGAGGGAGGAGGGGAGTCCTACTGATCACTGCACTTGAGGCAGACTGGCTGCTTTTACAACAACGGATGCTAAATGACAATGTGGCATCAGATGGCATTCATTCTCTTACAAAGAATTTTAAAATACAATGTGTATTCTCAACTATATTAACATATTTATTATTTTTGTTTTTACTTTGAAATATTATAGCATTTCATTAGAATTTCTTTTATTTTAAAAATGTCCTTTGGATATAAAAATAGGTTAAATTGTCCATTTACAGAGAAAAGCAATAGCAGATTAGACTGATTTTTGAGGTATTCTATAATTCTGTCTCAGAGTTAATCTTTAAGATGTAATTTTAAAAGTTTAGACAAATTCATCAAGCATTCTTAGATTTACTAATGAGTTAAGGATTTATCAGATTTAATTCATTTAATAGGTAGAATTATGGCTGAAATAAATAGACAGCTCAAGCTATCCATCTGCTCCATGTTTATTCTGAGATTAATGTTTATGCTTTTTAGATTTGGTCATTACCTCATCAGTAAGATGCAGTTTATAAAACCCAACCAAATAAAACCAGACAAAAAATTATCTAACCACAAATGTTACCTCATAATGTAATGATTTCCATTTCATACCCCTGTAGCAATAATTTAATAGTGTATTAGACTATGAAAAGGATTTAAAAGACTGACTATACAGAAATAAAAAAGACCTGTTTTTTATTAACTGACTCTGGAACCACGTACACTGTTGTATATTTTTCCCTTGTTAAAATAAATTTTGAAAGACTAGAAATAGTACATAACATAATAAAAATGTAATGACACAAATTCTCGAACACTAAAATATCTCTCAATCTCTCACACTTCTGTGCCTCCAAAAGCCAATATTCTACATGTATATTTATAACAATATGTACTATACAATTGTATTTGCAGTGCAAATGTTAGGGAATCATTTATACCATGATTTGTTATGTACAGGATGTCAATGACTCATCTTTGTTACAGTATATTTTATCTTAACTAAAAAATTATCTATCGTGCTGGCACAAAAGTAGCCCATAGGAATAAAGGCCTTTTAAAGTTTTAGGTTATAGGTTTTAATTTTTCCTAAATTATTGGGGAAACAATATAGTAGATGATATCCAATGTCCTAAAAGAGTCAGTGTCTTCCCTAAGCACTTGAAAGAATACCTCACTTTTCACTAGGAAAAATCTCACATTTTATATTTAATCAATTACAACAACATGTGCTCTATATATTTGTTGCTTATTTTGCTAACTAGTCTTAGAATAACACTTAGATTCCAAAGGAATAAGTGGCACCCAATAGAAATCACTAAACTACTTAACCTAAAAGATTTAAACCTTCAATGAGTAATTAGTTAGAGAGATGGTCTGTCTATACAATTGCACCTCGGGAAGTGTTTAACTCCTTGGTATGCCCCAGGTTGGGCAGATGAGTCATGAGTATCAGAATGATATTTGATACTTGGTCTAGAGACAGTTGTGAATTTTTCCAGTTTTCTTTGTAAAGTAGGTCATAATTATTTTTTTGTCAGAATGTGTTTTGTAACCATTGTCTTTGTAATAATGGTCCTCAACATTATTTTTTTTCCTGAACTGATTTTGACATGTACTCCACAACTGTTTGAGAGCAATTGCATTAAGACATATTTCTTCAGGAAACAGGAAATAATCACTTTAATACTGCAACGGGAAGAAATAATGATTCCAAGGCACCAACCAGCAAGCTAAGCATCACTATAAAAACCTACCACAAAGTGAAGTTCATTAAATGGCTGTCTTATGAAAAATTTTGGCAGAATGATTCTGAAACATTTTTAACATGAAAATAAATGGACAATTTCTTAGTCACCAAGGTTCATATTTGGAAAATTTGTTACCTTTGATTGACTTTTCAAGATTATGATATCACCCATCAAACATCAAAACTTTAGATGCAGCCCTGGCTGGTATAGCTCAGTGGATTGAGCTCGGCCTGCAAAAGTGTCGCAGGTTCAATTCCCAGTCAGGGTACATGCCTGGGTTGCAGGCCATGACCCCCAGCAACCGCACATTGATGTTTCTCTCTCTCTCTCTATCTCCCTCCCTTTCCTCTCTAAAAATAAATAAAATCTTTAAAAAAAAACTTTAGATGCACAAGACTGAACAAACTTTAGTAACTTTTATTTTTACATTCAATAGTAGAGAATTAACCGAATGTCCTTGACACTGTACTAAGGTTAGTTTCAGCTGCTCTAGGCATTTTGATGAACAGTGTTTTTACCTTAATAGGCATGCAGTTATAAACAGTGCCTGGGAATGGTGAAATAAGTATTTCAATGCATGGACGTATTTGGTCTTGTTTGCAGTAAGAATTCAGAAAATGTGGCACTCATGATTAGAATGAATACTTTTTGCTTTTTATGTGTTTACATAATTGAATGCAGTTGTGTTAAAAATTAGAATGGAATAATTTAGGAGACAAAACATTTTCTGGTTTATGACTAATAATTGATTTTACTTGAAACTAAACTATTGGGTTTGAAATCTAATAAATTGTAGAATTCCAGTTTATTATTTCTTTATAGAAGCATATCTCTATTTTAATAAGAAAAATCAATACAACTGAATCTTGGAATTTTAACACTTTTAAAGCCAAAAATGTATTATGTTTCATAATCTAGGGTTTCAAATATGAATCTATAATAATTGCTGAGTATATACAAACATAGTGAAAAGATAAGCTCCTTGTGATGGAAATGTAATGTGTCATGATTTACTACTGGGAGACAACATAAAATATGAAAATATATCCATCAAATTTAATTTTCAATATATCTATATTATTATAAAATATTATTAAGTATTTTAACCATATGCATTTGTTTCATCCATAAGCTTGATTTTTTTAATAGAGACACAAATTGCCTCAGATGTGTTTGGAAGTTCAAGAAAATGCTTACACAACCTGTACTGGGCTATTCAAATCTTTCCTGAGCCAGGTATTAATAAATTACAATGAAGGTTTTATACTAAATAGAAATGTTCATGCCTCAAAGGGCTATCCTCTATGTCTCTTGTGTCTGTCACATATGATCTTTATAAATACCAAATGAATGGATGAATTCACACACAAGTGCCCTGGAAAATTTAGGATTTATAACTCTAGTGTACATTATTATCTCATTAGCTGTGCAAAGTACTTTAGTACATTATGCATTTGATATAAAACCAGAATTTTGAAAGTCCTTTTACATAATACATTTGGTTATTTTTTTGATCTATAATTTAGATAACATAAATTTATGAAGTATAATGAGTATTTAATCCCTGTCATGTACAGCTAGCTAGCCAGAGGTTTTCACAGCCATGCTGTGTTCACCACATATTTTTCAGGAGACCATAATTTATCTTAATGTCTCATTTTACCAAAGATGGGAATCATTTTATATTAATCAAAATAATTCTTAGATAGGCTTATACATAACAAAATAATAGAAATATACTCTAAGGTGGGTTTAGGGTTTCTAAGATTCATATCCCTGGCAATAAGAAATCCCCAATACAAATACAATGTAAATAGAAATACAATGGGAAATTTGTTGAAAATTGGACATGATATAAACAGAAATATCATCATCCTTCATTTTTATTTATCAGCATTTTAGTAAAAGGCTATATTACATTTTGTATTTGGATCATTTCATTACCATGAAATTTTAATAGAGTTTTGATTTTCATAAAACATGGTCACTGCAACTTTAATATAATAAAATGCAACCCCTCAAGGTGAGGACAGTAGATTACACAATTTAACATAACTATACATAACACTAACAAGGAATTTAGAACAAAAGCTAAGAAAGTATCAACCTCAAACTCTATGCCAACAAGAGAGTAAATTAATTTCCTTAGGTTCACTTTTATTATTTGCCAAAGAAGAAGGTTAGAAAAGATATTTCTCATACCTATTTATACTCTAAATATCCCTTGTACGTAATACTTTCACTATTATCATTATCACTATTTCCAGTATCACTGAAAACTTTAAGAATTTAAGGACATCAGAACCTGTTCTAGCAGAAGGCATGACTTCATCACTCCTCTCCCAGCTTGATGGGTGTCTCATCCTCTAGGAAGAAATCCAGTGATCGTGGATGATATTTTTCAATTAGGATTTTTTTTTTCTCATTGAATCATGACACAGCAAAAAAAATGTACACTGGATGAAAAGTATATGAGAATATATTTCCCACAACAACTCAATAATTTAATATATATTAGATATTCTTTAAAAGTTTAACAATTCAATATTTATAGTTTAATTTAAGATCTTTGTGAATGTGACTTAACTTATAAATTACATTACAAAGATTAAAAAATTATGGCAAAATGTGATTTATTCCAGATTGTTTAAAAACATAGTTGTAAAGCTCTGAATAGTATAAGATAACTGAGATGAACAGATGTCTATTGAGAATACGTTTTTTCATTTATTTCATCATTCATTGGAGATTTCTTCTAAAATATTTTTAGCAAATTAAAATTTAAATGTTTTGCATTAATACTAAACCTAGCTGGATAGATTGTTCTTCATAGAAATTTCAGTTTTAAGTCAAGAAGAAAATGTCTTTTCATATTTAGAAACTTCATCTGTTAACTTAACACTTAATTACATTGACATACAATCAGAATCACTATTTATTTTTTTCTTATCAACTCTATAGGGTGCTCTAAAGAGTCGTTGATTCAAGGCATTTTAGTAAAAGAAGCTTGAGGCATTTGTGCTTTGAAATTATACTTTTGGAAATTTCATTTTGCCCTGTTTATGTATTTATAATGTAACTATGAAACTAATTGTCCATGATGGTTCCAGGAAATACACATATTTACCATGCTATAAGTTGGTACCTAGTGGTATATTCTACATGTTAAAATCTTCTATGTTGCTAAAATACAAATGTTAAGTTAGAACATAATGGGTTGGTAAATATTCCTAATATTTTCCTCAAAATTTTGTACTTCTAAAAATATTTTGTAAACCCTTGAATCAATTTAAAATAAAAATTGTGTTAGATTTTCTATAATAAGTGATCCACTGCTTCTCAAACATTTAGCAGCAAATTTCTTTTATAAAAATAATAAAGAACAGCTGGAATATAATTTTAATACTGTAGCCATGGTTTTTATGTCATGAATGTGTGTATGTTTGGGTAAAGGCCTTGGCAGTTATTAACCACAAGAGTAGGTAATTCAAATCCCAAGACTTAGATTTTTCATTTGAAAATGAAGCAAAAATTGCTTCCATCATGGATCTGTGACAACAGATACATGAGACTATGCTTATATAATCTTACCACTCAGAAAGTACTAGCAATAGTTATAAATGAAATAGATGAGTAGCTCTGCTGAAACACAGGCTAAAGCAGCTAGAGTCCTGCTCTCCTAGCTTTGCCCATGTTCCCTTCTGGGCACCAAAAATAGTTCAGAAGATGAATTTCACATGCTTTCTGCTTCTCATTCCCACAATGAAACTGATATTTTAGCTGTGATCTAGAAAACAGTGATTCAGATAAATGATAAGCAGTATCCTTACTACATACTAGATTCTTCACTACTATATTCATTGAGACATGGAATCAGGATCAGTTTCTGCTTACAGGGGCACACATGTTAGAACAGCTTCACAGTTACTACACACTTAGGGGCTAACCCTCAAAGTGACTCCTGCCGCACATATAATGACTGCTAATGGTGGGCAGTATTTTGACTCTAATTCTTGTTAAGAACTGAAGGGTCGGTCACATTTGCAATTAACTGGATTTCATGGAATATCAGAAAGTCCAGAATTGTTTGCTTGCATTTTATAGTCTTAGGGGATATACCAAACGTCATGAAAGCAAGAAAAGAACACTGGTTTGGGATAGAAAATGAGTTCCTGTTCCTTATTATCTGAAAAGATTCCTTGCTATTATCTTATGAGATTCAAAACCAGAATGATTTGCAGAGTTAAGCATCCAACATATTGAATCACAGGGAAGGATTTATGTGCCAGCCTTGGCATTACACTGGGAAAATGCAAAATGCTGTTCCTAGCATAATAGGTGAAAGTTATATAGGTCAGCAATTTAGGCTGTGGTCTTCCGGGAACTTCTTCTGGGTACAGCTTGCATCTGTGGTCTACAGATTAGCAAGAGGTTCTTCTGGGGTTAAAGGAGCAACTGAGGCATGTTCTTTTCATCTGTCATAAAGGCTAATCTAGATATAATCACATCTTTCCACAGCAACATGTGCTATAGTCATCCCAGGACCCTTGAAAAATCTCATCTAATACAGCCCCAGGCTCAAAGCCCTGGATCTATCATCGACATCACTTCTAGATGCAGCTATTTGGATGCCTCCTCTTGCTCCAAAGACATATGAAAACAGATAATTGAGAGACATGAACAGAAAAACTATGTAAGTGCTTCCATTTTGGTGGGGAGTAGGGACAGAAGACTACTTCAGTCACTAGTCCATGACAATTCAGAAATCCAGTGAGACAAATGTTGCCAGGCCTACCCGACTGAGGAAGAGAGAATATTTTTGATTAGGACCTGGTTCCATTCCCTGGAAATCACTCCCCCAGCCACTGTTTTCCATGATTTCCAGCTCCAGCTCTAGCATGTCTTTTCATTTCCATTCCCATTGGCTACTTTTAAACATGGCATTGGAAAACACTTCTGGAAAATTTTCCTAGCTTAGTTCCTATTACCTAGGAGCAAAGGAGTCTTTTCCCTTTTTGTTTTTATTTTGTTTTGATTTGGTTTGTTTTTTTTCCCCAGTATATCTATTTATTTATTTTTTTATTGTTGTTCAAGTAGAGTTGTCTCCATTTCCCCCCATGTTTTCCCTTTTTGAACAGCCTCAGTCCCTTTTATCCATGCAGACAGTGCTCTTTTTTTAAAGATTTTATTTATTTATTTTTAGAGAGGGAAGGGAGGGAGAAAGAGAGAGAGAGAAACATCAATGTGTGGTTGCTGGGGGTCATGGCCTCCAACCCAGGCATATATCCTGACTGGGAATTGAACCTGAGACACTTTGGTTCGCAGCCCACTCTCAGTCCACTGAGCTATGCCAGCCAGGGCCAGACAGTACTTTTGTTAGTATAATTCTCTCTTTTGTAAAAAAAAATCATTTATTTATTTTTAGAAAGAGGGGCAGGATGGGAGAAAGTGAGTGAGAAACATCAATGTGTGGTTGCCTCTCACATGGCCCCTACTGGGGGCCTGGTTCACAACCCAGGCATATGCCCTGACTGGGAATCCAACTGGAGACCTTTTGACTCATAGGCCAGCACTATATCCACTGAGCCATAATAGCCAGGGCTAGCATAATTCTCTTAAAAACTTGTGGTTTATAATGAATTTTGTCATATGAATTCTATTCCCAAAAGCCATATTCATAATGTTCTCTGTTTTACTCAGGCATGCTAGTCTGCTCTGGAAGACCCTTAAGACTTCTAGAAAACCTTTTTTTCTAGGTGAGAGATTCTAATAAACATTATCTGATACTTTCTATACACTTTCAGATTTTTTATTGTTTAACTTTTCAATGACACTTTTCATTCAATACTATTTTGTACTAGTTCCAGGTATATAGCACAGTGGATAGACATTCATATAGATTACATTCATATAGATTACAAAGTCCCTTCCAATAATTCAAATGCCAGGCTGGCATCATAGCTATTACATAGGTATTATTATTACATAGCTATTGTTAACAATGTTCCCTATATTTTTCTTATATCTTCATGTCTATTTTGTAACTACCAATTAATAATTTTTAATCCAATAACTTTGTTTCACCCTGCCCACCAACACTCCTCTCCTTAAGCCTCCCTCAGTTTGTTCTCTGTGTCTATAATTGTGTTTCAACTTTACTTGTTTGTTTATTTTGTTCTTTATTTTTTAAAGATTTTATTTATTTATTTTCAGAGAGGGAAGGGAGGGAGAGAGAGAGAGAGTGAGAGAGAGAGAAGGAGGGAGAGAAACATCAATGTGCAGTTGCTGGGGTTTATGGCCTGCAACCCAGGAATGTACCCTGGCTGGGAATTGAACCTGGGACACTTTGGTTCCCAGCCTGCCCTCAATCTGCTGAGCTACGCCAGCCCTGTAAAGTATACAGCCAGGTATTTTGTTCTTTAGATTGCACATATAAGTGAAATCATATGGTATTTGCATTTTTCTGTCTGATTATTTCACTTAGCATAATACCTTCTAGGCCCATCCATACTGTCATAAATGGTAAGATTTCATTCTTTTTTATTGCTGAATAACACTCTATAACCTAGATTTTTGTCAATGTCTCAAGATTTTTTTAAAGAGTTTATTTATTTATTTTTAGAGAGGGAAGGGAGGGAGAAAGAGAGAGAGAGAGAGAAACATCAATGTGTGTTTGCTGGGGGCCGTGGCCTGCAACCCAGGCATGTGCCCTGACTGGGAATTGAACCTGCAACACTTTTGGTTTGCAGCCCAAGCTCAATCCACTGAGCTACGCCAGCCAGGGCTATCAAGATATTTTTTATATTGAGAATCTTTTTTTTCAGTTGGAAAAACTGGATATGAAAAATAGTTATATTTTCCAACCCAGCTTCAGGCAAGTTTGGGAGTACAATTTCTGGTATTTGGTGAGCTTTTAACTGGAACAAGGGGGACAGCTGTCCATGAGGTCTCATGTTCCAAGCAGGCCAACTCCAGTCATGTTCACATGGCAATGTCACAGTTCTGTGAAGGAATGGAAAGGAGCAAGGCTTCAGAACTGATGCAGGACGACTTCCACAACTTTCTAATGGCCAGCACAGATTCAAATAGAAATGGACTCTTTGGCTTTGTGAAAGGACAAAGGAATGGTAGACATTTCTGCAATCTACCATAAGAATGAAAACATAAATTATTGGTTGGATTTAAGGTAGCATGAGGCAATCTGGAATTGATTGCTATCATTTTGGATTCTTTGTGAGCACCCTATATGTTATAAGAACTAGAAATGAATAGCAATCGGACTAAGGAAAGTCTATCTTTCTACTATCTGTTAAGGCCTCCCTCCAATTTCTCAATTAGTCTGAAAATTGGGGATATTTCCTTATGGCAAGAAACATGGTGCAGAGTTTATTTATAATGCTGGGCATTAGAAATTACAAATGAAAAATATCATGCACAGTGTAATAGTTTAAAAGTAGATCAACTCAAGACACTCATCATATGACTTAGATTACTGAATCAAAGAAAAGTTTTCAGAGAGAAAACATAACAGATCTTTGACAAAGGATCATAATCAGAATGGTGCCACATTAAAAAGTAGAAAATAGGGGCGATGCTTTCAAAATTTTGAAGGAAAATGTTTAAAACCTAGACATCTACAGTTATATAGCCTACCAACCAGATGTGAAGAAAAGAACGTGAAAAATTTGCTTTTCATATATACTTGCTTTGCAAATTATTTAGGGATGTAATCTACCAAAGGAGAGGGTCAGAGAAAGAAAGAAAAAAAGGTATATGGATAGATGGAAGGAAGGAAGGAAGGAAGGAAGGAAGGAAGGAAGGAAGGAAGGAAGGAAGGGAGGGAAGGAAGGAAGGGAGGGAAGGAAGGGATGAGGCAGGCCAGCACATGTTATTACACTAAAAAAAAAGACCCACACTAAAGAGGAAAGAAGGAAATCCAAATCCCTTGATGACGGTGAAGGGGCATCCAGGATCACTGCTGCGTACCAAATAAAGGTAAACTAGCCCAGTTTGGAACAGGTCAAGTCGTTTGCACACAAAGAAAGTGAAGAACTCAGTATCCATCAACCTACTGAAAGTCAATGGAATGATCACTCTTATGAATGATGATGTATATCTGAAATTGAACTACAGGACAGTAAATAGATATGTCCCTAACCTAATTGTTAAATTAAGTCCCAGTGTCTTTTGTTGGTCAATATCCAAGCAGAAGTCTTCTGTAGGCTGTAGTAGAAGGCTACAGAGCAAAAGAAAACATAAATTTTCCAAACAAAAGGAGTTACCCTATATATTCATATATGTTTATATATGTGTAGAATTATCCCCAGAAAGATATTAAAAAACCAGAGAAGTCCACTTGCCTCTGGACAGGAAAACCTCATGGTTGGGTGTTAAACAGAAACTTAATTACCACTATTTACTCTTTTATTTCTTTTAAATTGTGTACCCCATGCATATATTCTCTATTCAAATATAAATGGAACAAACCTGTTTTCTAAGACAAAAATGGCTAAAGAAGTTACTTATGTTTTGATATGGACTACTCTTTAAGAAACATTTTTAAAATAGAAAAGAAAGGTGCAGAACAGTATGCACAGTTAGCCACCATTTTTTTTAATGAAAAACACACATATACACATATATGCATTAAATCAAATATGTATGCATACATAGGCATATACAAATATATACATATATACACATACATGCACACATGTGTGTGTTTCTTATTCCTATAAGATCTTTAGAATGATTTTTTAAAAGATTTTATGTATTTATTTTTAGAGAGGGAAGGGAGGGAGATAGAGAGAGAGAGAAACATCATTGTGCAGTTGCTGGGGGTTATGCCCTGCAACCCAGGCATGTGCCCTGGCTGGGAATCGAACCTGTGACACTTTGGTTCACAGCCCGCGCTCAATCCATTGAGCTATGCCAGCCAGGTAGAATGAGTTTTTTAAAGCTGGTCGGGTCAGTTGCCTCTGCAGAGGAGAATGTGTGTGCATGGGCTGTAGATGGAAGTGGCACACTTTTCAATATAAACCTTTGTGTCCCCTTTGCTTTTGTACCACATGTTCATATTAACAACTCAAAAATTAATACAGTGTAATAATAAATAGCTTTCACTAGGATGACTAAATTATGTAAAGTTGGGATGGTCCTAGAAAACTGAGATAGTCACCTGAGTACCCGAGTCCTTGCTCTGTCCTGCAGTTGGCCCTACTACTAACCTCAGTTAAATGACGTGACCACTCTATGGGTCTCAGTTTTCTTGGGATTAAAATGTTATATAACATTTTACCTAATAACATTTATATTAATGCTCATTACCACTTGTATTAACACATGACAATTTCATATAATTATCTGTTCTATGTGACAACCTTTTTGCTTGTTCGTTTTGCTCATAAGTAAGCCGGACAGCACCTAGAACAGTGTCTGACATTGACTGGACAACAAATGAAGGTTTGTGCAGTGAAGGACTGAGTGGAAATCGTCTCAATTATTATTAGAACAAATTTCCAGGAGCCTGCCATTACAGGCAGAGTGTAATGCTAGTTAAACTGTTAATATGCTCTCATTGGAACTGCAGCACATATCAAAGTGCTTACCCCATTTGAACAGCCTGAGAAGTCAGATTCTCACTCAGACAGAACTGCTGTTTTTATGCCTCCTCTCCTCTCCCTCAGTGAGGCAGCAGTACCTGTGTAGTCCAGAACTTATTTGTGATTAGGCACCAGACATCATTAGTCCAATTAGTATCCTTATCTCCAGTGAACAAAGGAACAAGGTGCCTCATATTGTTTCAGTTTACAACCTGCAATTTTTAGATGCTGTAGACAAAATCTGCATCACTTTGTCAGAAGAAAATCTGATTTGTTTGTTGGTTTTCTTATATATTTATAATAGATGTCTTTTTCTTATTCAATCTGAAAATATCCCCAACAGACTTTGACTGTGTGGAGGTTTGAGTAATATCAAAAAACTATTTTTAACTGAATAACGAACAAAAAAAATTACAAGAAATATATCAAAAACTAATTAAATGTTCATCTAGTTTGTGACTGCTTTTTCGTGGGTGACACTTGTGCTAATAATTAATTCTTCATTACATAGGACACATAACTTTGCAAAAAGTACTGAAAGCTATATTCAAAAGTTATAGTTGCAGGGGGAAATAACCTAAAATTAAACAATGTAATTAATTCTATGGTTGAAAAAGTTTTGTATATTTGATATTAAACCTAAACCATTAGGTTTTTCTACATGTTTTAGTGGCAAGAAATCCATATTATACATTTTCTAAGCCAACATTAAAATAGAAGAAATAAAAAAGCGTGTGCACATTCATTCATTTATTCAACAGCTACTTACAATTAAGTACAGACACTATATTCAGTGTTTGGAAATTTAAAATATGAATTACACATTGATTTTTTGAGCCCTGATGGCTTCAAGTATATATACCTAAATGAATATAAGCAACAGTTTAAACTTTACACTTTTTTTTTAAATCATGCAAATCTAAACTGCATATCCAAGACAGTTCAACCAAATCTCACTCATGGGGAAAGATCTTGAATGACACACTAGTGCACTATTCCTATATAGATGAATAAAATTTGAGTTCTTTAATTCAGATGCAATGACATACTAGTACATTATACATGCATAGATTAATACAATTTGGATTCCTTATTTATTCCCTAATCCACCTATTTTCCATCAGATCATTCATTAAATTCTTAATTCCATACATAGTTCTTAAGTCTCACTGTGTACTAAGAATGTTCTATGTGTTGGAGATGCACTGGAGATACAGCAGTGAACAAAAGCAGACACAAGTCACCATGGTCGTATAATTTAGTCTGCTGTGGAGCTGCAAAGCACAGAATCAATACAGGAATTAAACTAAAAACACAGGGCTTCCCTTACTGGGACAGCGTGCTCACTGCCCAGCACTAAGGAGAAGATAAATGACTGGACAATGTTCTTTGCCAATATGGGCTATCAGTAAGCTGCAGAGTCTGATTAAGTCATTGTTATGATTATCAAACCAAAACTCTTCCCAGTTTATATCCTTGCTGCATTGCTTATTCCCCACCTCTCTAAATGGATGGCTCCTTGGAACCCCCGTATCTAAAGCAGGACTGATCACCCCCATCACTAACCCCACCTTGTCCCACTCAGGTCCCTTTTTTAATTTCAAGCCCTGATTTATTTCCTTCTTGGAATTTTTCATAATCTATGCTTATCTTACTTAACTTACACTCCTGGGTAATCTCCATCTCCTTCACTATAAGGCAAACGTTGTGAGGGCGAAGTCATTTCTGCCTTGTTCACTGCTGCCATGCATGGTCCTGACAGGGAAAAGAAGGGGAATGAAGCAAACCATGAAACCTCTAAGAGACACACAGAATAGACAGTGAAGAAGCCTGTAGGTAGTGAGTGGAGAACTCAGCTGACATACAGAATCGGTGAGTCTGGTTAATACGAATTGCTTTGGAAAGAAATAGTATAAAGTCTTGTCCTTAATGTAGAAAAATATTTTAAACCCAGAACACTGTTTCTGCATAAGACCTAACTAGATTATATATACTATACTTAATATTTGTGACTTTCTGACTTCTTTCCTTTTCTACAGTTAAACTGGATGAGACTCTCAGTCAAAAAAATGCAACCAATCTACTGAAATACCTTATTTGATCCATGAATTTCTTCCTTAGAAACTTGTGTCACAATACCTGTTATATAGGATATGTTTTAAAAGTCCTCTCTTCAGAGAACTGATATATTTTTTCTGAACAGTATTAAAGTAGTAAGAAATGAAATCACTCAAGTTATGTGAAAAGACTTACTCTAGTCTAGTAGTTCAAAATCAATTCTGACTACATTGATTATCTTGTGTGTGATCTGGAGATATCAGAGTATTTCCTGATGGTAATTTATCTCACAATCACAAAACCACAATATCCAAATTGGATTCCAAATATCAGCCAGAGGAAGCAATTTAATGAAATAGGAAATGCTTTTTGGCTACCCTGATCTCAATTGAGTTATTCTCATCTGAAAGCCAGTTCCACTTAGAGTGCTTAAACTCTAAGGAATTTGGAGGTTTATTATTTGAGAAATTACCTGTCCTCAGTGGCCACACAGTGACTGAAGATTGCTCCCTTTTACATATAACAGGTTCTAATTTTTATATTTAGGTGTTAGAAATAGAGTATTTTATCAAGCTCTACATTCTAATGGAATTTCTTAGCATTGACTGTATCAAGGGCTTAATATTACACTCATAAATATTGACAGTAATTTTGGATTTATATAAACTTTAGGGAAATTTGTCATGAATGTATTTCTAATGTGCATTTGGAGGATTTGTATGACCTGTGACTTGAATATAATTTCAGAGATTAATTATATAAGTAATATAAACAAATACTTTGGGTTAGCATTTTTATTTCTAAAACTTATCTAACTTTCAAAAGTAATTTAAAAGAGTGCTTTAGATTGAAAAGTTTTATCTCTGGAGATCAGGTGTAATGAGGAAATACGAAGGTGAGCGAGTTGTTGGACATTGTGATCCACATGGGGGCAATATGGCAGCTGCAACCAGGCAAAAGGAGACTTCTTTTTCAAATATGGTCTTGGCGGGCATATCTTCTCCCTCTGGCAAAATAAGAAGCAGTGTCCTTATCATCTCCTGTACAGGACACCGGAGTACTTGCATTGGTCTTCCTGATGTCACTATCCATGCCTCTTACTTATCTCAGGCCAATTGTTTTCACTTGGCTTCTGGATCCAATCCACTCTTCCTTTAAAGGCATCGTTTTTCCGAGAATGTTCTCCTCTATGATTTTTTGCCTCAAGAACCCTATCCTTAGAGACTTATATTTTATCTTAACAGAATTAAAACAGTAAGCTTGGGAATTATTCTACAAGTACCAGCATGTAAATAACCAGCAGTGTGTTCCATACCCCAAACAAGCAAAACCTCTCTTGGCCCAGTGTTGTATACACAGTACATGCTAGCCAATGTGAAACAAGTTTCCTAGGGGGCTCAAGGGGGAGGAGTTTGGCTTTTAGCATTTTGCAAAGTCTATGGTATAAATACTCTTACTCAGACTGATTTCAATTATCAGCAGAATGTCACTGAATGTGGACTTTCAGAGGAATGCACAGTAACACACCATTATCAGCAGACTTTCCACCATACACACATAGATGTAAATAACCTCAAGGGCATATGTTATGGATTAAATGATCCTGTCCCTCTCAAATTCATGTGATTGAAGTCCTAAATCCCAATGTAATGGTGTTAGGAGATGAGAACTTTGGGAGATAATTAGGTTTGGTTGAGATTATGAGGATGAGGCCCACATGGTAGGATTAGGATCTTTCTTATAAGGATGCTAATTTATTTCCATTCTTAGAAGATAATAAACTCACTCTCTAGCCCTACATTCTGCTTAGAAAGATCTTACATCGAAGTAAAGGGATAGCTGCTTCTCATCTTCAGGTCCCTGATAAAGTATCACTCCCCTGAGAGGCTTCTCTTCCCGCCCACCTGGGCATAACCAGCCTGTCACATCTTTACATCACTTTGTTTAAATTCTTTACAAACCATTCACCCTTGATATATTTATTTGATAATTTTTATTTTTTTTCACTAACTTATTTGTTTAAAGAAATCGTTGTCCCTCACTCTTAAGAATGTTTCATAAAAATTATGACCTTGTTTGTATTACTTGCCTGGTGATCCAAGGGCATTCAAACTGTCATTTTTGAATGAAGTAGTAAGTAAGTTACCAAATTTAGTGTTTCATGTGGAAAGGCAGAATTGTGCTCTTCCCACTTCTCTGGATAGTGCATTAACGTGGAGTGAAAAGCCAATGAGATTGTTTTCTGATCTCAGAAGTAGTTTGAAGAATGCTTTTCCTTTGTGACAGCGTAGGTTACTGAGGGAATGAGTACCTACTCTCTACAGTAGAATATGTCCTGATGGAGAAATAAAAGCAAAGCTGAGTATTAAAGTTTTTTTTTTAGTTCTCTCTTGTTCATCTTTTCTAGATGCAAAAGGAGGAATCAGAGGTGGTATAAAGGGATATAATTATGAGAGCAGAGAAGGAGAAATGTTCATGAGTCAGTTAAGTCAGTATACACACTATTATGTATGAGTTAAATGTCTTTTTTTCTTAAGTAGAAGTTTTCAGAGCTGTTTTGATCCTAGAGCTTCTGTCCCAAATCCCACTCTTCTGTTCAACAGCAAACCTATAAGTTTCATGGGTAGCTGCCTGGAACTAATATGTCAACAAAGAGTATATCCTTTCCTCGTGGTGCTCAGTGCAGTGTCTTGCGCAGAGTAAATAACCCTAAAACAATGTGTTCATTGTTCCCAAATAGCTTACAAGGAAGATAACCCATAAGCATATACATTAACATAAACAAATTAATCAGTTTTCTGGGAAATCAGCATCCTTATCCATCCCCATCCTCATCCCAAAGAGGTCTGAACCAGGAGTAGAGTTAGGAAGGGGAAGGAGTGGAGAGAATTCATAGAAACTGATAATTATAAGCATTAAAATATATAATTTAAAGAGCCCTTAAGTTTATATTTGATAAAGTATAGTTGATCATTTTGTTAAGCATATAGGAGAAAACTCCTATTAATGCATCTTTCACATCTGACTCTTGATACATGAATTTGCTTCCCAAAGATTTTTATGGAAGCAATAAGAAATGAAAAAGAATTAATAAAATGAATATGATATGAGAGCCTTGGCAACCACAGTATTTTCTTGCTAAGTAGATGGAAGGCTCAAAGAGAAAACACAAGCAGGATGGAAGACAATTTAAAATTCTAGAAAATATCAGTGACAGCATCAGAAAATTTTTAGCCTATTATAATTATCTAAAGAATTTTTACTCACTATGGAGTTGTTTATGCATTCAGAAAATTTAGAAAGAGAGGTCTGACCATTCTAAGAAAAGCTGAAAAAAAGAAAGACTAAAACTGAATATTTCAGATGTTTGATGAATATTAGGAAATATGGAAATAAAATATAAATGTTACCATTCAATGGAAATGATTAAGTAGCAAATAGGGACCCCAAATCCCCACTGGAGGTGAAGCAGAGATGGAGTGGGCACGTGTGAAGAGAATACTGACCCCCTGCGGTGTCACTCATTCTGCTGTGGCACTCAGACACTGCAGGGGAAGTTTTTAGATAAGGTACTAACAAGTGATGAAAAGGTTTTGATACCAAAACAGCCTACTTCACACAACATTTTAACATTATGTGTCTCAGGAAATAATCAACATTTAGAAACTGCCATCTTAGAGGACTGTGAGAATGGTCTGAGGTACTAAGAAGTTGGAGCTAAAAGGTGGTCAATCCAAGGTTGTGTTGTAAGCAAATACTGTCACACATGTGACAAAATCTAGAGTGAGGTAAATATCTATAATCGTTATTTTGTAGGCAGACTATATTAAAATATGAATGTTGTAGTTTTTGCTATCATTGTAGTTAAGCAAACATCTCAAAATAAAGATCAGTTCATCATGATTAGTTATACAATTTTTTAAAAGTTATACCATTTTAGGGACAAATACACTTTTTATATATTGTATTTTTTACCCCAAAACATATGGAATGAATGTGCTGCAAAAAATAAGAACTCAACACTGTGCTTTTGTCTATATATGTGCTACACATATACACACACACCAATTAACTTTATATTGACTTTATAACCAGAAAATATCATGAGGAACAAAAATTAAGTTGTGCCCCGTATTTGGATGAACCTCTTGCTTCACATACTAAGCAAGAATAATTAAAGGATAGCCACTTCTATTATTTTTACATATTTGAAAATATTCACTTGCTTCTGATTATATTTTGCCATGAAGCCATAAAGTATGTTTTCCCTGTGCACAACTATTTAAAATGTTGTTTGAAAGCACAATAACCAGAAGCCCCAAATGGTTAAAAAAGTTTGCAGAAAGGGGACTGTATCTTTCAAGGAATGACTCTGTACTTCTTCAGCACCTAAAATCAGGCCTTATCTTTCTCCTGGACATGACATGTAATAACCGTGTTTTCTAGTTTTTGTATTTGATGCTTGGACATCTTGGGACCATTTTGACTCTGGAGGGACTGTTCGACTCCAGGTTAGCTAATTGCTAGACATAGTAAAGAACTCATAAATACACCTTTCATATACAAATCAATTCAGAGGGATTACTATTCTCCTGCTCTATCACTCAAGAGCCAGGTACCAAACAAATGGGGACCCATTACATGCCCCTGAGTCTGCCAAAATTATTCAAAATAGCTAATCCTATTCACACTTACCCTGCCTTGCCCACTCATTCCCGAAACACCACAATAAAAACCCATGCCCAACTTTTTCACCTTGCTTTTTCTACCTCCTGATAAACCTTGATACTGATAAGAAAGATCTGATCAGATCAATGGGGAGGGGGCATGGTGTAGAGAGGGACTGCAGGAGGAGGTTGCCCAAAGCAATGGTAAATAGTTTAGGACAGGATTGGCTGAGAAACTGAATGTCTCAGGGCACCTAGAGTTATGGACGGAAAGATTTAAGCAGAAGGAAGACAGAGCCTGGCTCTCTTCCTTGAGGATGCCTGGATGACGGTGCTGCAGCTGCCTGCATTACCCAAAGGACAGTATTTGGGATGGAAGCAAAAACTCCAGGTTTGGCTTAAGATTGGGCTGGCCTGGCAGAGGGTGGCAGGGTAGTTCTTCTTTGGGAGTTCTAGAGGGGAAGGGTTCTGAGGCGGAAGCCTGCCATTCTTCCAAAGCTGTGTAGCTTTTGCATCTTATGTTGTTTTAGTTTGGAAACTAATCATATAGAAATAAGATAATTAAAAAATAACAGGGGGAGTAGTAAGGGAACTCAGGAGTTAAATATTTTAACCTTAATTGATGGACTTAAATGATTAAAGCTATAACTAAAAGGTTAAAG
Source organism: Phyllostomus discolor (assembly GCF_004126475.2). Taxonomy (NCBI): domain Eukaryota; kingdom Metazoa; phylum Chordata; class Mammalia; order Chiroptera; family Phyllostomidae; genus Phyllostomus; species Phyllostomus discolor. The sequence continues at coordinate 53,093,886 of NC_040905.2, forward strand.
AGTTTAGCTTTAACTAACAGGCTTATGTGACTAATGCAGGCGGAAAACTGTTATTACAAAATTGTGTAGCTTTTGAATAAAGACTCCTTTGACTCCTTTCTAGCCTCTGGAACTTTGCCTGGGGAGTGGTGGTGGACAGAAGGACCCCACGTGCTGTTTAGTGACAGCACTCACCTGTGCAACCCTCCTCTTGGGAAGTATGAATAATAAACTCTCTTCTCAATGGCAGCTTTCTTCTGTTCTATTGATCTCACCACATCTGAGCAATAACAAAGCTTTATTTTTAAATAAGTAAAAGATATCTTATTTATGCTATTTTTATACACACTTTATTTTGAATTCATTGTTAATCATGTATAAAAATGTGTCCTTTTTGTTTAACTGATTTTGTGAAAATATTTGGGTATCTTAGATTGGGTTGGAGAGCATTATAATATTTCTCATTAAAATCAATGACTTTTCTTCACCTTAATGACTTCTACTAAAGAGGCATAGTTTTCAGAAAAGAAATTAAAGTCATTTAGAAAAGAAAGGTGTACTTACCTTTTTGAATATTAAAAAGTTTCATTTACTTTTTGAAATATATATTGATATAGTGCCAGAAGCAGACCTTAGCATGGTCTAATATTTTATAAATGCTGTTTATAATAGGATGTTGGATTCTGATTATTATCCCCAAAACAAATACGTGAATCAAAAACAATATGTTATGGTAAATACCTGAACATTTGAATCTCATTTCTGGTGTGAGAACTAACTTTTTTCACTTTCATCTAAGTAGGTTCTCTGACTTATGTAGTAATTTCAGCAACTTTGATATCAGAATCCTGGGGAGAAGCCCATGACCTCCCTGGGAGGACCATCAATTCAAAACTTAGAGAGCATCAGCATTACCTGAGGGCAACCTGACCCGGGATAATGCAAAACCAAACAAGGTCATCAGAATCTCATCTAAGGATTTAAGCAGAGAAAGTTAAAAGGCAAAATTTCAAATAATGTTAGTTCTAATAAACAGGCACTGAAGAAAATGGTTATATGGTTTTAATTCTAAAAAGTTGTAAAACAGGAAAATCCTTAGAGTCTCTGGCCTTTTAAAATTTGAATAAATAGATCTTCAGCAAGAGAAATCCACCCCCCCCAACTCATTTGCTACTTTTTAAATGTTTATACAGATTAAAACAAATGTTTCCATAAAAAGAGGTTAGTAACAGGACCTGCTATTTTGAGTTTCTAATCATATATTGAGTGCAAGTCATTCCGTTTCCTCTGCTTTAAGAAAACGATGTTATCCACAGAATGGTTAAGAACAGTCTCCAAATTGCATGGATTTGATACTTGAATCTTGAATATACATTTGAATTGTAGTAATTATATTCAAGACAAGCGTGTCATAATTGGGAGCTTTCCAACATCACTGTAGACACGTGTCACAGTCGTAGAAAGAATGCGCGCTTTGGAGTACGTCTATGTTCTTTCACACCCAGTGTTGTCGCTCAGGGTGAGACTTTTAGACAAAAAGGTTATCAAATTAACTGCACTCTTATAGTAACAGTAGTAGTAATAATAATAAGAAGAAGGAGCAGCACAGTAAAAACTGTAATAACAGTCCTGGCTGGTGTGACTCAGTGGATTGAGTACTGGCTTGCAAACCAAAGGGTAACTGGTTCAATTCCCAGTCAGGGCACATGCCTGGGTTGTAGGCTGGGTCCCTAGTGCAGGATGCTGGGAAGGCAGCATCAATGATGTTTCTCTCCCTCATTCTCCCTCCCTTCTCCTCTCTCTAAAAATAAATAAATACATTCTTTTAAAAAACTGTAATAATAGTAATATTATAAGCATTTTCTATGCTTTAGGCATCATGCTAAGTTCTTATGTATTTATTTAATTCTCTAAAAATCCAATGAGATAAGTACTATTATTGTTACTTGACAGAGGAGAAAAGTTAAGATATAAAAGAGACTCAAATCAAATTAGAAATGAAAGAGGAAACTTTACAGCTGATCATAAGAGACAACTATAGACAATCATGGGATGAACAAATTAGAAAATGTAGAGAAATGAATAAATGGATAAATCTGGATAGATAAATTCCTAGAAATATGCATTCTACCAAGATTGAGTTATGAAGAAAATCTGAGCTGACTAATAGTAAAGAGATCGAATTAGTAATTAAAAACTTCCCAACAAAGGTGAAGGCCAGATAGTTTCACTGGTGAATTCTACCAAAGAGTTAAAGAAGAATCAATATCAATTCCTCTTACTCCTCCAAGAAACAGAAGAAGACAAACACTTTAAAACTCATTTTGTAAAGCCAGCATTTAATCTGATACTCAAGCAAGACAAGGACACCACAAGAAAATAAAATTACAAGCCAATATCACTGATAAACATAGATAAAAAAATCTTCAAAAATATATTAGCAAAATTTAAAAAAACACTTAAAGGATCATATACTGCAATCAAGTAGGACTTATTTTAGGGGTAAAAGTATGGTTCCACAGACAAATATCAATGAATGTCATACATTGCATTAACAAAATGAAGATTAAAATAATATGATCCTATCAATAAATGTAGAAAAGTCATTGGACAAAATTGAACATACACTCATGATAAAAAGTCACAACAAACTGGGCATCATGGAACCAGTTCAACATAATAAAGTCCACACAGAACAAGCCCACAACTAATTTCACACTCAATGGTGAAAAGCTGAAAACTTTTCCTTTGAGATTAGGACAAGACAAGGATGCCCAGTCTCATGTCCCTTATTCACAATATTACTAGAAGTTGTAGCGAGAGCAGTGTGGCAAGAAAAAGAGAAATAAGATATTCCAGTCAGAAAGCAAGAAGTAATAGTCCTTATTTGAAGATGAGATGATAGCCCTAATAAACTCACCAAAAAACTGTCAAAACTGATCATGGAATTCAGTAAAATTGCAGCATACAAAATCAATATGAAAATTACTTTTATTTTTCTACACTAATAATGAATTATCAGAAAGAACATTTTAAAACCAATGCAGTTTATAATTGTGTCAGAAAGAATAAAATACCTAAAAGTAAATTTAACTAAAGAAGTGAAATGCCTGTACATTGAACACTATAAGGCATTGGTGAAAGATATTAAAGACACAGGTAAATGAAAAGATATTACATGTTCATGGATTGAAAGAGTTAATGTTGCCAAAATGTCCATAACACTCAAAGCAATCTACAGATTCAATGCAACCCCTGTCAAAATTCCAAAGGCATTTTTCACGGACAGAGGGTCAACAGCGCTAAAATTTGTATGGAACAGCAAAGGCTGTGGGTAGCCAAAGCACTCTTGAGAAAGAAAAACAAAGCTGGGGCCATCACACTTCTTGATTTCAAGCTATATTTCAAAGCTAGTATAATAAAACAGTAATACTATTGGCATAAAAACAAAAAAAACCCAGATCAATGGAAAATAATAGGAAGCCTAGAAACATACCCATGTATATATCATCAATTAATTTATGACAAAGGATCCAAGGATATACAACAGGGAAAGGACATGGTTGGGAAAACAGCACAGCCACACAGATAAGAATAAAACTGGGCTTCTCTTACACTATACCTAAAAAATCAATTGAAAATGGATTAAAAATTGAACACAAGACCTCAAACCATAAACCTTCTAGAGGGAACATTGATCTTGGGAATGATTTCTTAGATTTGACACCAAAAGCAAAGACAACAAAAGTAAAATATCAAAAAGTAGAACTATAACCAACTAACAAGCTTCTACACAGCAAAGGAAACTATAGGAAAATTGAAAAGTCAACCTATGGAATGGAAGAAAATACTTGCAAATCATATATAAGACAAAAGGTTATGTATGTTAATGTGGATCCTGGCCAGCAGGATCTGTGTGTTGTGGTTGCTATGAACAAATACACAAGGACTACAGAAGTCCTGTGGAGAAAAAGGGGTGGTGTGGCCACTCTCTAAGTAAGAGAGAAGGCCAGAGAGAGAGAGACAAGGCAGAGGGCCCAGGCCCCTGCCTGAACAGGCTTTTATTGCTTTTCTGGGTACATTACATGGAGGATGGTCCTCATTTACTATGCACAGGTTTGCTGCAGGTAATTACTTTTTACAGATGACAAAGGAAAGAATGTTGCTAATGACTTCAAAGGGAAGGATGTTGCAGGCCAAGGGGAAAAGTGGTTGATCCAGTCATACTCCATACTTGGGAGGTTTAGCACAAACTTTAGGAAGTTATAGTAAGCACTTGCTGACTCAATTCAGGGTGAGGGAGTTTTAGCAAAAGCAAGTCTCATAGCAGTCTAAGTACAATGCAGGCCTGATTCCCCCCCAAGGAAAAATCTCTCCATGGGCGTGGTCCTGTGTGTCAACTTGCTCCCCAATGGTTTTCCATGTGAGTGCTGAGCTACAATTTCACACCACCCAAAGTGGTTCCCTATAGTATGTATGCATGAATATATATAAAAATACATATGCTATAATATATAACAAATACAAATGTATTTTATATTTAATAAATATAATTAATATTTATACATGTAATAAATATACAAATATATAAATATGTATGTGTATTTCTATATCCATAGAAATCATATATATGATATATAGGTATGTATATATATGTGTGTATACAAACATACATACATATTCCTACAACTCAATATATAAAAACCAAACAGTCTAATTGAAAATAGAGAAACTGAATAGATACCTTTCCAGAGAAGACATACAAATACCAAGAAGTATGTAAAAAGAAGCTCATCATAATTAATCACCAAGGAAATGCAAATCAAAACCATAAGGTGTCACTTCATACTTGTTAGAGTGACTATCATGAAAAAGGTGAAAAATAACAAGTGTCGGAAGAGATGTGAGGAAAAGGAAACTCTTGTGTATTGTTCATGGAAATGTAAATTGGTATAGCCACTATACAAAAAACAAAACAGAACAAAACAATATGTAGGTTCTTCAAAAAAATTTAGAAAGAACTACCATGTGGTCCAGCAATTTCATTTTTGAGGATGTACTTGAGAGAAACAAAGCACTTTCTTTGAAAAATATCTTTATCTTCATGTTAATTGCAGCATTCTTTACAATAACCAAGACTGATGCAATCCCCAGCTTGTGGGGTCCATGACATTGTGGACGAGATATGAGACAAATTCACACAGACTACCGAGACCTGTTGAGGAAGAGGGATGGCATGCCCACTCTCTCAAGGGGAGAGCACCCTAACCCTTGCCTTGACAAGCTTTTATTGCTTCTGGGCATATTATATTGAGGATGGTCCTCATTTACTATGCACAATTTGGCTTTAGGTGGTTACCTTTTATAGAAAACAAAGGAGAGGATGCCACTAATCACATCATAAAAGAAGGGTATTTTCAAATGCAAAGGGAAAAGTGGTTGAACTGGTTACACTCATCTCTGGAAGGTTTAGCACAGACTTTAGCAAGTTATAATAAACACTTGCTGCTTCAATTCAGGGTGAGGGAGTTTTAGCAAAAAGCAAGTCTCAAAGCCTTACTTTGCAGGTACAATGCAGGCCTGATTCCCCATGGGAGAATGTATCCAAGGACGTGGGTCCTGTGCATCAGGCCTTGCTTTTCACCGGAAGCTGGGCCCATGCCACACAGAATGGTCTCCTATAAAGACATAGAAACAAGTAAATGAATTTTAAAAGTTATGCATTTTATATACCCCCCCACCACAATGGAATATTATTAAGCCATAAAAAGAAGGAAATCCTGCCATTTGCAATAACATGGATGAATTTGGGTACCATAATGTTTCAGGAAATAAATTAGAGGAAGATATACTGCATGACCTCATTTATATATGGAATCTAAAATAAATAAATAAATAAACAAATTCACAGATACAGAGAACAAATTGTTCATTGCCAGAAGTGGGGGCTGAGGGTGGGAAAAATGGGCAAAGGGGTTAAAAAGATACAGACTTCCACTTATGGGAAATATAAGTCCTGGGTCTGGAATGTATAGCATGGTGACTATAGTTAACAATATTGTACTGTATATTAGCAAGTTGTTAAGAGTAGATTTTAAAAGTTGCTATCACAAGAAAAAAATGTTAACTGTGAAGTACTGGTAATGATTTTGCAAAACACCCACACTATATCAAATAATTATGTTGTATACCTAAAACTCACAGAGTGGCATATCTCCATTGTATCTCAATAAAAGTTGGGTGGGGGGGTCCTAAGGCACCTATTTATAAAAATTTGCCTGAGTTCTATATTACATATTAGTACTCCATATATGTATACATATACAGGGTATGGCATAAATAATGTCCCTAGTTTATTACAAAATCTTTTATTACAAAATCACAAGCATGTAAATCTGTAACATAACAATGTCACACTGAAGCACCCTATAGGACATCTTAGGGGAAGAGTTCAAATTGCTGTCCATCTCATGTGAGACATTCACATACCCTACCAACCACACTCAAGAAACCATTACTTCTATAGGACCCTGCATATATTTATCTTCACCAGAGGGCCTGCTTACTGATTTTAGAGAGAAGGAAAGGGAGGGAGAAAGGAAGGGAGAGAAACATCAATCTGAGAAAGAAACAATTGATCTCCTCTTGTTGTTCACACATCAAATGGCATGTTCCCTGACTAAGAATCAAACCCATAACCTTCAGGTTTGAGGGATGATGCCCAACCAACTAAGCTACATCAGCCAGTTCCTTCATGTACATAGTTTCAAATTACAAAATACATAAATATACAGAATGGAGGTAACACATGTTGAAGAGATAACAAATCTCTATGAGTAAGTATTTATTAAAGGGTAGATATGTTTTTTATTGCTGTTGAGAAATTAATTATTATTTTTTAATTCATGATCATAGTTTTCTTCCTTCCTTCCTTTCCTTTTACTTGCTTTCCAGTCTTTCTTCTTTCCTTCTTCCTTTCATTTTCCCATCACTCTCTTTTTCCTTCTGTTTTCTCTTTCCCTCTCTCCCTATTTTGCTCCTTCTTTTCTCCTTCCCCTCATTCTTACTTCCCTCACTTCCTCTATCCCTCCTCTCACCCCCTGTTGGGTCTGATAGTCTTCCCACTAAGTGTTTATTTGGTACTACATACTTTTTTTTGGCCATAAAGTTTCTGTGGTGAACAAGACCAATATATTCTCTATCCTTGTGTACTTTGCAGGTATGTGGTGAAGGTAAGCATTAGAAAGTAATTAAAATACAGTTAGTCAACTATTAAAATAGAAGAAGATGTTTAGGAACTTGTAACAGAGGGCCTGACCTAGATTAGGGTTCAGAAAAGTCTTTTCCTCAGGCCAAAATTATTTGACACACAGAGACATAATGAAATACAGCTAAATCATTTTATTGATTCTGTCTGAGATTAAATTTTCATAATAAATAATTTAATATGACTTTGAAATAGTTATTTATGCAGAGCATTAGACTCACCTAGGTATATGTTAAAGATGTATTCAAATTTTAAGTTATATTATAATTTTTTAAAAATCATTGAAAACAACACTAACTGCATATTTCAGAGAGTATGATTATTTTATATGCATTTTCCTCTCCCTGAATATGAATTTAAAATATCAATGAAGAAATAGTCTTGATTTACAAAACCCAGCTCTTATAAAAGGAATCATTTGAAAAATATATTCTGCTGCATAGTTCAAAAATACTTTAGAGGTTGGCTTGGATCATATGGAATATAGAAAATTATCATAATTATACAAATTATCACCCTAGCTGGTGTGACTCAGTGGTTGAGTGCTGGCCTGTGAATCAAAGAGTCTCTGGTTAGATTCCCAGTCAGGGCACATGCCTGGGTTTCTGGCCAGGTCCCCAGTAGGGGGCACACAAGAGGCAACCACACATTGATGTTTCTTGCCTTCTCTTTGTCACTTCCCCTCTCTCTAGAAATAAATAAATAAAATCTTTTTAAAAATTATCATGTGGGATATGGTCCTCATTACGTTGTTGAGCAAGTTATTACAGATATTATCATGATTGTAAAACTGAAGGACAAGTGATATTTCTCAGCACAATGAGTACATAATATATTTATCATATACTTCACCTATCATTTCTATGTAATCAATCCCTGGGACACTTGAATTGGTTGGTGCAGTTCAATTGAATTGCATTCTTTGAAATTAATGTATTTGATGATATTATATTTTATAGTTTTATAAATTTTGGAAATGAAAAAAAACTCAAGTTCAGTCTTTTAGTAAAATATCAGAATGTGACTTAAATTTACTGGATAGAGAACTAAAATATATTATTAGCTTCCTACCATTGATTTTATGGTCATTTTTTCTTTTTTTTAATTTTAAAGATATTTATGTTTTTTGCCTTGGGGTTTGATGAGGAATTCAGATTTCAATTATTTAATTTTACTATTTGATCTAAAAAAGAATAAGTACCACTAAAGGTGGAAAAAGTGGCTATTTAATGACAATATAGGAGGCTGAAAGTTCATCTGTGATTATCGTCTTCATACACTAACACAAAGAGCACACAATGAATTTCTATGATTCACTACCAGAGAAAATAGTTGTAGCTTGGTCTGCATCTACCACTTTTCTATGCTGAGTAACAAATGACCACAAACTTATTGGTTAAAATCAACACAAGTTTATCATTTTACCATTTCCCTGGGTTAGGAACCTGAGTATAGGTTATGTAGTCTTCTGCATAGGGTCTCACAAGGCTGAAATCTAGTTGTTAGCTGGAGTTGCTGTTTCCTTTAAACCTTGGGGTCCCATCCAAGCTTATTGGACATTGACAGAATTGAGTTCCCTGAAGCTGCAGGACTGAGGCCCTCAGCTCCTAGTGGCCACCCACTGTTCCTTGTCTTTCCACAATCAGGCAGTTTACTTTTTCAAGATGAACAAGAAAAGGACTCTGCTGTTTCAAATCTTTACTGTCTCTGACTGCTAGAGCATCTTTAAGTGGATTCTAGGATTAGGTAGGGACCACCAAGAAAATTTCCTTTTTGATTAAAGTCAACTGTTTAAAGGTCTTAATTACACCTGCAAAATCCCTCCACCTTCTCCATATAACCTTTTCATGGGAGGAATATCCCATATCACTGGGCTCACCCACTCGTCAGGTGAAGAGATTATGCAGGGCATGTACACCAGAAGGTCAAAATTAGGCCAATAGAGCATCCTGTCCACCACAAGAGGCTTCCCCAGGACCAGTTTTAATTTATAACATATAGAAAGAATACTATCATGAGAGAGTAATACTATTTCAAATAAATTACACAGCAAGTAGCGTATCTCACAAATGTCGACCTTGTAAAAAAGATACACAACACAAATTAACAATAATTAAGCCAATGACACATAATCTTGTGAAGGAGAAATACTTCCTTGTATCCATGTACAAACAGAGCACCAGGGCTTCCTGCTCATGCATTACATTATACAGAACATACAGCCTTCTAGCACCTTATTCTCTAAACATTTAATAACCAAAAAAGTATAAAAACAGGTTTAGCCACTTTTTCAAATCATATCTAATGGTCATTTTAGAAAAAAAATATATTTCTAGCTTCTGCTTTATTTACTCACTTTTATGTTAATTTACATGTTTCAAGAATGATTTCTAATATCACTATGAGGTTAAATGCAGAAAGCCTAGCCATAAGAAATTCTTTTTGTGGTATACCAGAAAAACTAGTCCTATTTGGAGGGTCTTTCACTGGCTCCCTCTGTGATAATATTTGCTGAAATGCATATGAATTTACTGAAGGCCATGACAGTGTCTGATCTCAGACATTGCAGGCAGACAGAAGTTGAAAGTGATCCTTGTGGCTCAGGCACTTCCCAGCAATGACCTTGGCCTGTTAGTTAATCTCCCTGAAGGCCAATTTTTTAAATCTCTACATTCAAATAATACATAGATGATAAATAAAATTGATTAGCATGAGGCCTGGCATGAATTTTGATCTGGGCAGGTTGTAGTTAATATTGTTGTTTTTAGGATGTGGGCTTCCTATATTTTCTGATAATCAAAAGTGAATTTTTGGCTTCAGTTTTACTCTTGCTTTATGAAGTGTTAGAAGAAAATGTAACAACAGTTAAAGGAAAACAATGCATATAATGTTATTAACCAATTTACCCCAATAAATTTAATAAAAAGAACTACAAGAACTCACATTCTTGCATAATATGCAGTTAGTTAAACAAATAAAAGGTCTAGTTTGTCTATCTGTTTATCAGTTCCATACTGAAAATACTGTGTTCTACATTGTTTCTGCCATTTGGGAAAGTGGGCATAATTTCAGTGCTTTAGGAAAATTACATTATGTCAACATGACTCCTAATTTGTGATTATTTTATTTTGGTAGCAGTTGTACATTCCTCTTAAGCTTGAGGAAAGAAAAAAAAGAATGATACATGTAACTGAGGATTTGAGACAATTTTGAAATCATCACTTAAAAAAAATTCCACAATCCAGTACCAGAGATCCTGTAAGTTTTGCCAGATTTCTAACTCCTGGAGGATGTGGTTGACATTCTCAGTCTGCCACAGTTCATCAGAACATGCTCTATCTTCAGCAGAGACAGATGTTTGCCCGACCTTCTGCACTACGAGCTGATCCCTGCTTTGTGCATTTTTTGCCAGCCACTTGATGTTCACACAGAAGTCAACGATCACTGTCAATCTTGTGCCAAAATTTCCTCTATGTAAAAACACTACTGGAGCTTTTGACATAAATATACTGAGATCTAGTCACCACCATGGCTAACTATTCTGTGTTTACTCAATGAAAAAAATAATACTGTTGCTCTTAAAATTGCGATTGCCCCACCAGAAGAAACAGTATATCATTGAGATAAAGCTGGAATAGGCTAACTGGTTTACTGAGTCAGTCTACTCTGTTTACAAAAGTTCTGAAGGAGACTGGGACAAGAAACAATTGCAGAACAAAAGGAAAACAAAACAATAAAAGATAATTAGAATATTTTCCTAAAAATGTGATATTATACCCTTATTCATTTAAAATAATGTCATAGTGGAAGCTGTTATTCTTACTAGTGAGATTATGTATTCTCTAATGACTTAAATTAAGTGTGAAGAGTTGACTTCCTGCTTTGCTAAAACATTTAAGAAAGTGTCCTAAAGGAGAGTTCATTCCATATAATTCTAAATTAGAAACAAGTATTTCTCATTTGCTTTTTAAACATGACCAATTTGACACTTTCTCTTTTGTCTTTAGTATTTCATGCTTACCTTGTACACACTAGGATTCTGAATCCTAAACGACTGTGAAGTATTTCCCCTGCTTTGTTGATGCCTGGAGAAGTTACTATAGTTAGCGGTCATCTTACTATCAATAATACTCTTTTAAGTTACTACAGTTCTCTTGTAAGAGTGTGTATGGCTGAGTAGACTTCAAATGTAGGATTAGGAAATCTAAAGTTACAGAACCATGCATCTTTTAAAATATTTTCTGAAATTTTGGGGGAAACTGTATCACATTACTTTTGAATAATCTGGTTTTCCAGAGCACATGAGGGAAAAATAGATATAAATGTAAGTACAGAAAGAGAGAGAGAAGGAGCGGTCTCCCTCTTTGTTCCAATATGTGCATACAGATAGAGTGAAAGTCAAGTCCAGGAACCACTGATGTCTGCCACCTATTTATCGCTGATTGTTGAGGAAAGAGGTTATAAAACCCACTTCACAATCACCATTCACCAATCCCACTCACACCACCCCCCAACACCAGCTTTTTGTTACTGCTCTTATGGTGGTGCCTTTAAGGAAGGAGCAGCCTTCTTCTTTCCTAGTGCAAGGAAAGTGGGCTGGGGAGAGCTGTCTTAGCTGAGATGACTTCAATTCCTTCTAAGCAAAGAGCTTATTTATCATCAAACCAAAGCATTCAAAACCTTATTTATAGGTTACTCCATTAAGGTTTCTGTCTTGAGGCCTGCTAAACAACATTTTCAATTGCTTTAATTGAGTGCATTTTGCACAACATGTATGAGAAATGGGGATTCTTCTCTGTGAGGCTGGTGAAGTGTATTCTTCTTCCCTGTCATGTTTCTGTGTGCCAGTGATAAGCCTTGTAGTTGTAAATCATTTCCTTGTGTTTCTTCCTTGGGATCTTAGCAAACTGTCTCTCGGGACTGATGGGAAGCTGTTATATGTTATATGTTGAAGGATAGTTTGTATAAGTTAGAACTATTTTATCAAACATAAATTATAGTATTCAGAATTCATCCTTGCCATATTGAGCTACATTGTAAACTATATTGATCTATACCACTGGATGCATATCACTTCAGAAAATGACTTGCCTCTTCTGTTTGTCTTTTAGAATAGAGAGATCATCCTCATCCCTTTATATGTTACAATTCATAGTTCACTAGATTTTATTCTCATCTGTCTTAATATATACATATTATATTCATTCTTTCCTTATACACACTTACACACATATCTATAAATATGTATACATGAATATATACTTCAGTAGAAGGCTTGACAATGAACAAAAATACTAGAGCGGGCCCCTCTAAAATGGAATTATCTTCTGGAGGGTGGGCCCCTTGTAGTATAGGCTTCGTCCACTAGGTGAGTGTTCTCAGAACCCATCTGTATCACTGTACTAGCTGGCCTTGTTTTGAGAGGCTGCTTTTGGCTTCAGTGAATTTTTGTTTGAAGATTCTTTCAACACATTTGCCCATTTCATGAGGGGTGATTTATGAACACACCTGCCCACCACTCGTTAAGTGTTCAGCAGTTTTTGACCAAAAACAGTACGACTCCCATGCCCCACCCTCCCTATTCACCAGATCCTGCCCAGAGCAACCTTTCTTTTCTTTTCTTTTCTTTTCTTTTCTTTTCTTTTCTTTTCTTTTCTTTTCTTTTCTTTTCTTTTCTTTTCTTTTCTTTTCTTTTCTTTTCTTTTCTTTTCTTTTCTTTCTTTTCCCAGATGAAAAAAGTCCTCAAAGGGAAATGTTTTGCCAATGTGGAAGAGGTGAAACAAAAAATGGCAGAAGCACTAAAAGGCATGAAAATTGACGAGTTCAAAAACTATTTTGAGCAATGGAAGAAAATGTCTCAATAGGTGCATTATATCAAATGGAGAGTACTTTGAAGGTGACTGAAGTTTAAACATATAAGAATAAATACATTTTTAATAAATTCAAATTTTGGGGGTCCCCCTCATATTCATATATATGTATTATGAGAACATTTCAGAAAATACACAGAACAAATACAATGCATGTATTCAATGATTTAAAGCACATCAAATGCAAAATACATCTAAATCCAGACTTCAGAACAAGTGAAGATAGATACTCAAAAAACTGAAAAAAAAAAAAAAAACCACAGTGTTTCTCTTCTTTTTCTTTTCTTAACCCACAAAGAATTAAAGAATAACTGCTGTGTTCAGAGTACTTTTTTCTTTAAAAAGAAATTTATAAAAAGCCAGGAAACAGAGATGAAAATTGTTTGATTCTATTTAAATGGTTGTTCTGTGGGGAGCAAAGACTCCTCCGCACCAAACCCCCAGAGATCTGCCAGCACTAGAAACCTATGGGTCAACCCCAGAGACTCAAAGCTTCTGAAGGCTGGAAGTCTCCTTGTGGTAGAGGAAATGTTTTTTCTCTGATTCACTTCCTTAAAAACAATTTGTTCTCATGTTTTTCCTTCAACTTCCATAATTTGATGCCCTTAGCTGCCTTAAGAATGTGCTTGCTCCCAAGCAAACCATCGGCCCCAGCCTTCTCTGTAACAATAGAACTAACACATCAGGCTTCTTAAAACTGTTGCTTTTAATATTGTTTAGAAACTCCTATATTTAAATTGTTGCTATTTAAAATGCTCCGAGAACCATAAACATTTTCAAAGAACTACCAGCAATCTACTCTAGAATGGTTAGATTAAAAATAAAACAATTGTATGAAAAAATGCAAGAAGATATTATTAAATTATGATTCAGGAAAAAGTAAAGCAGAATTGAAAAGTGAAAAGTGGTTCTTCAAAATAAATAAATTGATCAAATCAGTGGAAAATATATTTAAGAAATTATAAATAGCTTAAAATTATAAACATCAAAATGAATATTGCAAGAGATGTAGAGAAGATTATTTTTCAAAGTGATTTTTGTATATTGAGATTTAACTTCCTTGTTAGTTTCATATTCATCCTAGGGTAAGTACAATAAGACTAAAATAAGTGGGAGGAAGGAGAATCAAACCTATTACAGGAGAGTCAGACAGAAAGGTACCAGCCAACAAATAGGCAATGAATGCTCTTGCCAAGGAAAGATAATGCCAACCTAGAGCTGTGTTTGATAGGACATCAGCCAGCAAAGAGAACTGCTCTCTTGGGTGTACACCTTCGTAGTGGTTGGAGGACAATGAACAGGCAATTCCAATGCAGTGTGATAAGCATTATTTTGTTTGTGGTGGTGGGATGCACTGGGGAGAGTGGATTGGGAAGTGGTACAGAGTGTATAAGAATAAATCTACTTAGATGAGCTGGAGGTTGCACTGTGATGGCCTAAAAGCCAGGGAAGAAAAAGGGATGGGGCATGAGGAGGTAAGCAGAGCCTAGAGAATGAATTACCATCCTCACAAAATAGTAACCTCTGTCTCTTTTTCTCTGGTTCACTTGAAGCAGTCTTTCTGAGTAACTTTGGTATTTTATAGCATGGTATGAACTATTATTATGCTAACACAGTTACTTGTTGGTAGGGTTGAGATTTAAATCTAGGCAATCTCATTCCACAGTCCACACTCATAATTACTATCTTCTGATGTCTCTAAAATGTATGAGAATACTGAGTAAGGATCCACAATAATTTGTGGGATTGACACCAACTAACCAGGATTTTGAATCCTTTCAATGTATATTAGAATAGTTTAGTAAAGCTGAACAATAGTACCTAGAAGAAGGCATGTATTAAATATATATTTGTTGTATGAATAAGTAATCTTTTAAAAGGAAATATACCACAATTTATGACTGTCAAGCAAAGGTATTCTTAATGCTTAAGACATAGTTTTAACTTTTTTAAAGCTTCTACTTTCATTTTGCTAAAGGTTCCAGATGTTTTATTTTTATCCTCACCTATGGATATGCTTATTGATTTTAGAGGGAGGAGGCAGGGCGGGAGAAAGAAAATGAGAGAAACATTGATGTGAGAGAGAAACATCTATCTGTTGCTTCTCCTATGTGCCCCAACTGGGGACCAAACTTACAACCTAAGCATGGGCCCTGATCATGAATAGAACCTATGAACTTTCAGTTTACTGGATGAAGTACCAACCAACTGAGACACACCGTCAAGGGTCATTTTTATTTTTTATACATCAAAGAACTCCAAGGAAAAATCGAGGTGGCAAAAAATGATGCTCTAACTTTTTGACTTTAGCTTACTTTTTTTTTCTTTTCCCACTTGATTAATTTCTCTTAACTGTTTAAACTAGAAATTTGAATTTTTTTCTTTATCTGTTAGTTAATACCAAGCACACAGACTACCCTAGATTTTTACTTAGCTGCTTTTTGATATCCTTTTAGAATCAACAGAATCAGAATGCCTGGATTTAAATCCAAGCTCTGCCATTGAAAAGTGGGTGTTACTCTGATTAGTGAGGAAGTGGCATGCTCATGGGGAAATTCACTGGAAGGCAAGATGGCATACTATGAGAGGTAGATAGTTTTTAGAAACAAATGTCAATGGGTCTCTCATTTCCACATCTTGCAAGCAGAGACTGTCTTTTTATATTCCAGATTATCTTTCAGTGAAGCTTATATTATAAACAGCTTTGGAATATAGAGTATCTCCCTTGGGGAGAAGGGTAAAATAAAATAATGAAAAAGAAAGTCATTAAAATAAAAAGAAAGGCTCTGGCCTGATCATAAACCAGGTAGGTCATCTCATTGTCCATTATAAAAACATCAGGATCCTTAGGTTAGTGTTTCTTCAGTAGTAACATGTGCCTATTATGTGCACATTACTGAACTGAGTCCCTCTATTGTGCTCATATGAAACTCGGAAACAAAGAAACTGTCACAAACATGAGATGCATGTTACTTAATGTACAATAAATAATAAAGTCCTTTGTCTCTGACCCAGGAGTCTTGTGTTTTCTGCCAGCATCTACAAAACTGTGATGGGCTGACTTGTTAGCTTGCACGCAAGGTAAAATCTTACAGCCTTCACAGTTATTCACAGGTCCCTCATTAAAATTCTAAAATCACAATCTTTTCAATATTTTACTCTGTAAAATCAAAAAGAATGTAGAATAGTCACACTTAAGACAGTTGAGAGACTTTATGAAGATGGTGAGGAAAGCAAAGAAGGAAACCTCTGCACCTTCCACAGCTGAAACCAAAGCAAAGGATTTTAAGGCAAAGAAAATAGTGCTGAGGCATCCAGAGCCACAAAGGAAACGCAAAAGGAAATTTGCATGTCATCCACTTTCTGATGGTCTAAGATACTGTGGCTCCAAAGGCAGCCCAAATATCCTTAGGAAGAGAACCCCCAGGAGAAACAGGCTTGATTACTATGCCATAGAGTTACCCTAACTACTGAAGATAAAGACAAGAATTCACTTGTGTTTATTATAAATGTCAAGGCCAACAAGCATCAGAGCAAACAGGCTGTGAAAAAGCTCTATGACATTGACATGACCTGAGTCAAAAGCCCCATTGGACCTGATGGAGAGAAAGCATTTATTCAAGTGGCTTCCAGCTATGATGCTTTGGAAGTTGCTTACAAAATTGGGATCTTCTACACTGAGTCTAGTTGGCTAATTCTAAACACAATTTTTTTTTTACTGTAAAACAAAAGATTGTGGAGAGGATTAAACAAGATGAAAAATTTAAATGACCTAATCTGATGTTTACCATGTAGTCAATAAGATTACCTAGAATTACTTAACTCATATATGATGAACCAGTATAATACAGGCTTTAATATAATTTGGGTTATATAATTATAGTCTCTTTCTAGCAAAATGACAAAGAAAACTTTTTCCTTTGTCCACAGTTTTTGTTTTTGGAAAACTTTGCTAAATTTCCTAAGTTCCTCCATAGACACTTTTTCTACAGTTTCATAAAATTTCCTATTTATTTCATCTCAGTTTAATAATCAACATTTATTGAACAGTATTATGAATGCGTGGCTACAGAGTTTATGACACTGAGCACAGATAACAAACTGTTCATACTCATGACCTCCTTTAAATCAATTTTTAATAATTATATTAAGAATGACAAAACAAAACAAAACATTTATTCACCCTTGAAAAGTGCAGGAATCAAGTACACCTTGAACTGCACATACATATTCAACAACTCATTTGAAATCAGAACATCCTTATTCCTCCCTAGCCTATATAGGTCCAAGCAGGTCACCCTAATCTAAATTCCCAAATATTGCTGGCTTGTTTCCTGCATAATTTGAGAAAATCAATGTCTACTTCAAAATCTTTCCCAGTTATTTTGGAGGGTGTCTAGAATGTGTCTGAGGAAAATCAGAAAGATGTTGGCTTTGGTTCTGCTGTCTTTTGCAGAACTGCTCTGCAGAGCATGCCAGTGACTGGTGTTGGTCACTGCCACTCCTCCAGTGACTAAACCTTACTTCCCATTGCAGGCACACTGGGCCCTGTGCTCCCAAAGCTGGGCAGGTGCCTGGGACAGAAAGTGTGGTTGTTTTAGAAAGTTACCTGTTGGGTGTGCTGTGCTGAAGTTGGTGCCGCCCCAGGGGGAAACAAGAACAGTGCCTGTGAGGAAAAAGTATTACTCCCACAGGTCCAAGAGAAGGAAGTCAGCACATGTCACTCAGCACAGGCCAGAAGGCCGAAGGAGGGGGAGCAAACGCCCTGCTGAAGTTGTGGCCTTTATTGGGGTTTCTACAGAAAAACCCAGGCAAGGAAGGGTAAACAGTTTCAAATTGGCAAATTTGAATAACCAGCAGGTTGGGGCTACAGATGATCTTTAGTAGCCTGGTATCCAGTCCTGGGTTGATTAAGGCCTCCAGGGATGCACAAGATCAAGGATGTGTGGCTCTGGACCGGTTATTTTGCATATCAAAGGCATGCTCCTAGCTGGGCTCTTTGCTATCTCTAAGAATTGGTTAGCCCCAGGAGGCACAGTCTCTACCCAGTAGAAATGTTAAGATGTCAAATATCTTAATATACAGAAAACAATACAACACGGGGTTGGGGGGAGGGCCACTTTCTAACTACGGATTGTATGTCAACACATGGGCCTGAAAGTAACACTGCTTGTGTTAAAACTCCAAAATGTCCCTTCTGAAAACAGTTTCTTTGCTTTCTGCCCCATTTCTTCTCCCTGTGGTAGGTCAAGCTTAGTCGTTGAAGTCTGGCTGAGGGAAGGCATTCTATTATTTATCCTTTCCTTTCTTCTGTGATACATTACCCACACTGCAGAACATCAAATGCTTTATTCCTAATGTCTATGTCATCTCTGTGGATAAAAGGGGGGGTTCCATGGAAAGTAACCTCACAGGGTGGTCTGATTTAAATTCTTAAATGGGCAGGTCATGGTGGGTAGTCACACTCCAGGCCTTATCTTTGCTTTAAGCAAGCCCTGTCTGTTGTTTCTGTGCCATCCCTATCTGTTTTTTTTCTACTGTCATGTAATCTTCCTTATATACTCTCCTTAATTTCAAATACATTTAAAAAACTGCAAAATTGTTATTCTTTGGAGCATTTGAGATCTTGTTCCTCAGCATATGCTGTCAGTTTGGCTCAAATAAATTCTTATAATAATTCTCTATAAGCTCGAACATTTTTAAAGCTGACATCTCAGTCATATATAGATATTTATACTATAGCAGTTTCTTAGATTAAATTCTAATGTCTATTAACTGGTTGCTAAATTTGAGGCAGAAATCATTGCCTTCCTTTTATTTCTCTAATTCATTGCTTAAGAAACCACTGACTCTTTCTGAATTGTCCCAGTATCCCAATCACACAACTCGAAAATAGGCATTTCAACATCAACAGATGAACACAGAAAGCCTTGAATTCTGGTCAACTGATCTTGATATTGTTTTGATGTGAAAATATGTTACTGTTGAGCTTTTTGGCGCAGCACGATTAGGTAGGCCCTTGAACACTGTGCTGTGATTTTTCCACTGGTCACATGACCTCTTCTATCCCATCCAAAGGAGTAGCTGTCAGTACAGAGACTTTTAAAGTTTCAACAGATACTCATCTATAAAGACATTAACTGGTTCCAGAAATATCCCCTACAAAGAGGTCCAGAATGTGAATTTATTAGATTGGTCCACTTCTTCACCTGCCACCTCACCCTCTATCTAGTGACTTGAAAGGTTTTCATGGATTTAATTACGTCTCTTCCTTTTCTCACATTCTAAGGGAGGCTAGTTTTAATGGGTCTAAGAAATTCTTCTGACAATTCTTTCACTAACAAGAGAAAAAAATAAAACTTTAATCTCTCACAGAATACCCTCTCTAGGGTACTTGTTACACCGCAAGCTCTGAATACCAGGTAAGGCTCAGTCTCAACCCTGACTAAATATTTATTACTGTTATTAACATAGTATTCGAGATTGCCTATAGAGTCAGAAGTCACACGATTTATATGAAATCCAGTGGGAGGTAATCTTCATAAGTGTAAAAGTTGCCAACTTGTAAGACAGGAAGAAGTACAAGGAAAGTACAATAAGATAGAGTTCTTGCTAGCTAAATGAGGCAAAAAAAGTTCATAATAATTTGAAAAGGTGGCATAAGCTTATACAATGGAAAGGAGTGTTTAAATGGAGAGAAGGCATTAACATGTTCTCAAAGCTCATTAAATGAAAATGAATTCTAAATAATTAGCAAAAAATTATAGTTATACAATTTGGGAATGAAGTTGAAGATTCAAATGAAACTTAGGTAAAATGAGAGATCAACCCCTTGGTATCATGTAGAATTCTTGTTGTAGTGAAACTCAATAGGAATCAAACTGTAGTAAAAATAAATAGGAATACAAATTTTCTGACAAGCAGCTTTCTCACTGTATAACCTGTGACTGAGAGTTCAATTTACATGGCATGGTCTTGCTACTTTTTAGTGAGTCTTTTAATTCTAAAAGGGTTAGAATTTAACACAGAAACAACTAATTGGTGTATCTTTCTGATGCTGAAGACAAGTTGGCATATATTCAACAGCTTTTAATTCTAATTTAAAATATATAATTTAGTAACTAATATAGACTTGGGATTTTATTTGAAATATTAAAGAAATGTTTTGTTAATAGCACAGAACATTTAAGAATCTTAAAAGATACTATATACAGTTGAAATGTATTAGATACAATAAATTTTTGGAAAGCTTGAGATTTCATTTTCTATTTAGAGTATAAAAATACTTAAAGAGAAATTTGAATATATTTCCTTTAGAAATATAGCTAAGAAATTAAAGATTTCTAATCATTAATCAAATTAATGATTATCCAAGCTATATTGAAGGTTACTTTCAATATAGCAAATTTTATTAGCATTATACATTAAAACATATCAGATTTAAAATTAAAATTGTATAGATTTATGAATTCCCCATGATAGTAAATCTAATGTGGATTTTAAAACTAAAGTAAACACTAATGGTTTTTACTGTGCCTGAATGCCAAAACAACATATTGTAAAAATCTGTATCTTGGAAATATTTTAATAAGAGAGAAATAAATAAGCCCTGACTGGTGTAGCTCAGTGGGCTGGACACTATCCTGGAAACCAAAGGGTTTCCAGTTTGATTCCTGGGTCAGAACACATGCCTGGGTTGTGGGCCTGGTCCCCCCTTGGTAGCCTGTGAGAAACCAATCAATGTTTCTCTTGCACATTGATATTTCTTTCCCTCTCTTTCTCCTTTCCTTCTTTTCCCCTCTTTCTAAAAACAAATAAATGAAATCTTTTTTAAAAAGAGATTAATAAGAGCAAATTGATGAAAAATGTAATTAAAGTCTATTCTTTGGATAATTTACTCTCCAGATTTGATAATCAAAGAAAAATGTTATTTAAAAATTAATAATTTATATTATTTAGGAGATTCTTTTACAACTAATAGATACTTGATATAAATAAGAGACTTTCAAATAATAGTTAGGCTTTTCTTTTTAAAGTGGGTTTCATTAAATTAACTTGAAGTACTTCCTAAAGAGTCATTTTCATAGGTTTTGGGAAATGTTGATTAAATTGTTTCATCTCACAGTATTTTATCTTTTTTAAATTATTTATCTACATTCAGACATGACTGACTTTGGAAAACAAAAAGGGTCATTAAAAAGGTAGTGTCTCTGTAATAACAGCATGGACTTGGGGATAATTTCTGCAGTGTCACTAACTTGTGCTCTCAGACTCAATTATATCTCCTATCCCTTGGGCTATACTTTTTACAGCAAGGCATTTGTGTTGACCTTCGTTCTGTTATGTACATTATGAAGACAAAAATCAAATTGCTCAAAGCACAACATCAAAGAACTGTTTGCTAAGAACACAGTAAGAATGGCAAACATTCCAAGATAAATATATGCATGACCTAAATTAAGTATATACTTAAAGGATAAAATAGCAGTCTCTGGATGACTATAGTAATGGAGAGGTGTTTAAAATTATTGTCATGTTGTAAAATAAGTTGTTCCTCTATTTATTGAATTTACATATTCACGTTAAATAAATATATGAAGCTACCTATTTAAATAAACTCTTACTAGTTGCCTGGGATAAAGACACAAAACAGAGGAATCTCAGTAGAAAAAGCAAAAGCTAGGACTGACAGTCAACTTATTGGCAGACTCTGGGAGGATTTTCCACTAACTTGA
Organism: Phyllostomus discolor; assembly: GCF_004126475.2. Lineage (NCBI taxonomy): Eukaryota > Metazoa > Chordata > Mammalia > Chiroptera > Phyllostomidae > Phyllostomus > Phyllostomus discolor. The sequence continues at coordinate 53,115,737 of NC_040905.2, forward strand.
AGCAGGCTGACCCTAACACATGTGGACTTAAAGCAAAAGTGTAAATGGTGACTCGAGACTGTGGTAGATTGATTACAAGGATGGCTCCAGTTTACTACCTGTCCCTATATCTTCTTCCAACAATTGAATCTGTAGCTCCCCTCATCATGAGATAGTTTCTTTCCCTATCATTTGCACTCAGGCTGAGCTCAAGACTTGTTTTAGCCAATACAGTGAATAGAAATAATGGAGAATTCCGATGTTATGTTCAAGAGACCTTGCATCCATCTGCTTTTTCTCTTCAAACTCTGCCACCGCCATGAAATCAGCGTGGGCTGGTTAGCCTACTGAAACAGAGTGTTGTCATGTCAGTTGAGACCGTTCTAAGCTAGCCATCCCCAGCCAAGTAACTAGCTGATTATCTACAGAGTTGCGAAACCTGGCCCTATATCAAAATTATTGTTAATGAACTCTATAGACTTTGGAGAAGTAATAAATGGTCATTTTTTAATCCACTAAGTTTGGGGAATTTGTTACACTGATAACTAACTAATAGATAAACAAAAATATAGTTTCCAGTTTTCTTCTGAAGTTACTATCCTCTGTTATCTGCAATATATGAATCACAGTTAAATTAAACTTCTATCTGGTATCTTCAGTGGGCTCATTTCCATTACTCAGGTTTGTTCTCTTTGTTTTGTCCTGCAGTGTCATCTGTGTCATGTCTGGTAGATTTGCTTGAATGCAGCAAACAGCTGTTTGGAGATTGTAGAGATAATTTGAGGCTCTGGTTTATGGTTACTCCCTCTAAAGAGGAATTATTTTGTTTCTTGCAGGCAGTTAACTGAAGGAAGATCATCCCAATCCAAATAGTGTTTGAGCTCATATAAGGCAGGGTAAAAATCTTTGTGAGGACAGGTTTACAATTTAGTTTTTCCTATTCCTAGGTCCTATTTCTATGAGAAGTTTCAGTTTTGTGTAGACCAATGTATTTCTATATTTCCTTACTTCTAGGATGTAGACCTTCAAGGTGTCTGAATGCAAATCTGGAGTATTTTTCAAAGCCCTTCTTCCTTGTCAGGTATTACATTTTATTTTTTGTCTACTAACCACATTCAACTTTCAAAATCTGCTCAACTCCTTAACCACTTTACCAGAGAGGTATCAAATTGGCAAATGTATCATGGGGGTCATGGGGGAGTGAGAGACAAGTGCTGGGAATATTGGGTTTATGTCACTGTACTTTTTTCTTGGATCTTGATTCCTCAAATTTGGTTGCCCGTATCAGTATCTCTGTAATATTTTCAAATATGTGTTTCTTACGCGTTGTGTGGATTCTTTAGTCATTTTTGGCAGAAGGGTTAGGCTACTTTAAAGTAACTCGCAACAGCTAAAAGTGAAAAAGTCATATTTTTATCTAATTTAATACATGGCTTCAACTTCTTTTACAAATTATCTCATTGAACTTTAAGATTTGTATCTAATAAATTGTCATTCATTGTTCAATCATTAGAATTTTTTGCTTTCTAGTTATATATTGCAATGCCAATTCTCTGTGCATCTTTCAAAGCTGTATATGAGGGCACAGTTTCTGTGTCTTTTCATGGACAGATGTAACCTGATTTGATGTCTGGCACACAGTCCTTTCCTAATCTGCACCTAGTTTTTGAAAATTAGAAGCCCCTGTATAAAACAACTAAGAGTACCACCTAGAAATCTCCATCTTTGAGTCACTCAGATAAGCTCATTAGACAATGTCATATATCAAAGAAATGAAAAAGCTACTTAATGTTTAATACATTCAAAAAGAGAATGGAATACTTGTAGGGAGATATGGGTTAGAAAAATAGTTTTCATGATAATATTGAATATGAAAAAAAAGAAAAACTACAGGAGTGGGATTCTCCCCAATAGAATTTACCGAGATTATTTACATGTGTACATTTCGGGGCCTTCGTTATTATATTTCTTTTAATTAAAAATTAAAATATTGTCAATATTATATAAAAACAAAGTAGGTAAAATAATACATGCATATTGTTGGTCATGTCATGTCATTTCTCAATTGGTCATATGATATAGTTTTTCTACAGATAGTACTCTGTTTTTTTCAGGTACTTTTGTCAATTTTAAAAGCTGATGTTTAAACGTGTGATGAAACCTGCTACAAGGCAAGTTGAGTTACAGCATTAAGATAACTGAAGGAAGTAGATTAAAATTTTTTATTTAATTTTTTAAACTCCTTATTTAGTGGTTTAGCAATAAAAGTCAACTGAAATGACTGTATTTAATATATTTTCCATTGGGAAATTTCTGACAAATGAAGCAGCACAAAAATTTTATTGGGTTATAAACATTCATGTATTTAAAGTAAATATATGCTTGAGATTATAAAAATGTAATTTAATTAGTTGACATTTAAATCTTACATTGAACTATCACCTGGTTCATAATCTGTTATTAGCAAATTATATGAATAAATTTAATTCATACAGATGTGTTTAAACTCCCCTTAATTCTTTTTCCTATGTATATCATTTTAAGCATTTCTGACTGAACAAAATGATAGTCAATATGTTTAATGGCACTGAAGTTTTTTTCAAAAATATTTTTCAAAGAAATATGTGAGAATGATGGGAAAATTAATACCTTGTGTAAATTTCCTAAGTTTATAATAAAAAAGTCTATGATATCTATTATCACCATTTGAATAATTAGGAAGATAAATGAGAACATGCTACTAAAGGCAAACCTCAGAGATCCTGCAGCTTTGGTTCCAGAACATTGTAATAAAGTGAGTGTCACAATAAAGAGAATTGTAATATTTTTGCTAGTGGAGGGTCTTGCTTTCATTTAGTAAATCAACATGACATCTATGAAGCTCAAAAACTTGAAGTTCAATAAAACAAGGTTTGTCTGTAGTAAACTATTTTTTTATGAAGCAGAATGCAAGTCTTTGAATATTTTAACATCCTAATGTTAAAGCTATGACTCACTTGTTTTGCACGTTGTAACTTAGACTCAATTCTAATTTTAAGATTGTTTTAAGCTGAAATGCAGGTGAGCACCATTATATTAAGTTCCTCAAAGTAGTCCAATTTTTTTTCATTTAATGTAATGTACTCTGTCAAATTTATATTACTTAAAATAAACAGTTACTGATTGTGGCTAAGTATATTGTGTGTAGTTCAGGGAGCCATATATCAGAAGGATTTTAGGTAATCTAAAACACCTCACAGAAGAAAAAATAGGAGGATGAAAGTCTAGAATCTATATTATATTAAGAATCATAAACAGGGCTACATAGCATAGAAAAGAAATATTCAGGACTACCATATAAAATAGAAATTATATCCTTTTTGCATGGCCCCATTAGAGAAAATGTAGAATAAGTCAATGCATACTACAAGAAACAGAATTTATTTTAGATAAGAAAATCTAGTCCTAACAATTAGAATTGTCTAATTTATCTAAGATGAAGTGAGTTTCTGGGAATTCAAGTATCAGATTTGTGACAGAGATGAGAGTAGACATAGGAAAAAAAGTGTAAATAATCTTGAATGTCCATTGGAACACTATAATCTGTTATAAATAATTATCAGATAATTATTAAATATATAGTTTCAATCTCTAGTAAGATCATACAATGATTTAAATCATCTTATATACCACGAGTGGAGAGAGTTACAGTGTTTTTAGTACTAAAAACTGTTAAAGCTTATCTAATCCAACTTGCTCATTTAATGATAGAAAACCAAGACCAAACTATATGAAGCAACAACTTGCTAAAGATTCCTGTGTAGTATAGGTGTGAAAATCCCCTGTCCATAGACAGTGTTGTTTAGCAGCTTGATGAGTAACAATGGTATTGGGTGTAAGAAGACCCATCATATTATGTACAAGTGTTGAGATGTTGGGGTAAATTATTTAATTTCTTCAAATCTTAGTTTTCACTTATATAAAATTTGCATTGGAAAAATAAATAAGGCTTCATGATAACATAATATAAGAAGGATAAATAAGAAATATAAGATATATAAGAAATATAAGAAATATAAGATAGATAAATAAGAAATATCGACGGAGAAAAATACTGAGAATTTTTCTTCATTTTTACATTTACTTTATTCTTTTTTTCCATTTAATGTATTCTTTTTGGAGATTTTTGAAACATTTGTCTGTTACTATACATACTTCTCTAATATTTCGTTTACATTGACATGTTAAGACATAGCTACTCAAAAGATAGCTTTATTTTCTTCTTATTTGTACAAATTCATTGACTTTTTATTCTCTTTAGGTTGTAATTGTAGAAACAGTTTAAGCTTATGGGTTTATGTTTACATAACTTGCTGACTTTATTCACTAAAATTATCTTCTAATTTACTTTTAAAATTCTCTGTACATTTTAGGAAAAATTTTATTTTATTTTGCTTTGCATTTTAGTTACTTCTGATAAGTAAATGCAAGGCTTGAAACATTGTATGTGTCATCATAAATGTAAAAGTCAGCAAAATAAAATGAATTTTAAAGACTTTTATTCATTACCAAAAGTGATTTTCAATAAGTATTGTGCATGGAAATACACTATTTATTATTTCTTTAAAATTCAAGAAAGGACAATAAGCTATTTGAAACATTTGATATGAACTTACTAAATTATATTTCATATAGAATTTGCCAGACTAGACTAATTCTGTAGCTTGCATATTTGATAGTAAATCTCACATAATTTATTTTGTAAACTATAAATATCACAACAAAACTAAAACATGAATTTGTGATCAGTCATGAACAATAATTTGTTTTCAAACATTTAATGGTTCAAATATGCCTAAAATATCAATGCTGTACATAATTATCTACTATTACATCATATTTTTGACATCTCCTGGAATAATTAACCTTTCAAAGCAGAGCTGTATCTAATAGCTCTTCCCAGAAAAACTGCTTAAGTTCATCCATTATTTGAATTTCTTATGAATTGGCTATATGTTAGTGTTTGGATGAGCTATATTTTCTGCTTGTAGAAGGAACATGCACTGAACTTTCCCTAACACAACCAGGTCCATTGTAGCTCTTGAAGTGTCCTGACAGTATTCTTTGTTCTATTCTATTTATTAGAAATATTTGTTTCTCTAAAAAGCCTTATTCATTATGCTTTTTTAAATAGAGCAAAGAAAAACTTAATTGTATTCTCCATAATTGTTTATGATCTTGAAAAGGATATTTCCCTTGTCATGAAGGAGAAACTTAAATGTTTATTTATTAAATAACAGTGGGCCAACATTAGGAACTTGAAAGATCTTTAATTCATTTGATTTTCCTTTACTTTTGCTGATGGAATAAGTAGCTTTCAATATAATAGCATTATTAATAAAATATACACAAGTATCTAGCCAGACTTTTTCTACTAGACAAAGGCATATATCTTAGATACTAGTCTTAATAGGTGAAGCTGTTCTGGATGAAAAGACTGTACATAAAACAAAGTCATAAGCAGCTAGCTATATAACCATTCTTTAACACAGCTTAAAATAAAATTTCAAATAATCTTTAAATACATTTGCTTATGGAAATTAAAGTAGAAAATTTCAAATACATGGGTAGGAGAGATACAATAAATCATCTATGTACAATTAGTGCATTATATATTTTTTTCTTTTTTGTTGAATTTATTCGAGCAACATTGGCTAATAAAATTACATAGGTTTCAGGTGTGCAATTCTATAATACATCATCTGTATATTGTATTACATGTTCATCACCCCAAATCAAGTCTCCTGCTATCACTATTTATCCCCCACATACTCACTTCTATCTCCCTCAACCCTCCTTTCACAATATATTCTATTTAATTCATGGGAATCACACATTTTTGTTGTGTGAATGGGATGGCCCCATATACCTCTGAGCAACACCTTCTTGTGGCATCACAAAATATAATCATTTGCTTGTTATAATGATTCTAATTCAATCATTCTTTTTTTCTTTAATAACTGAATTCTATATAATCCTTATACTCCCGTTTGTCAACTAATTTATCATTTTGAAGTAAAATATTTCTGGAAAGGCAAAATAAATGCTGATTCTTCACTTGAAAAGTCAAATAGGTAAAGAGACAAATGTGTACATGATCTTATTTGGTTACTGATTTGATTGATTAAAAACAGGCTTATGGCTTGATACATACCCTAGGAAAAAATTAAATGCATATATTTGTACTTAAAATTCTATACTTACACATTTATTTTGAACTAAAGACTCATCCTTGGGAATCCAGATGGACTTAAATGCCAAAGTTTAAACTTACAGGTGAAACCATTGATCTTGTTTTGTGGTTCTGCCCATTATAAGGAAACAGTGAAAACCGTCTCCTTCTTCTGCATATTTTGTAGATTTATGCTCTTCATATTAACTATGCATCTCTTTTTGTAACTCAAGTTTCAAATGTTCCAAAGATGATTATCTAGATAGATTAGTCATCATTCTCAGAGCTTTTATGCTGAATCACTCCTCCAGGGTAATTGATATATGGGGCCAATCTGATAACTCACTTGTAAGAAATCACTTATAGCTCTGGCTGGTGTGGCTCAGTGGATTGAGTGCCAGCCTGTGACCAAAGGGTTGCTGGTTTGATTCCCAGTCGGGGCAAATGCCTACATTGTGGGCCAGGCCCCAATCGGGGCACACAAAAGGCAACCACCCATTGATGTTTCTTGCCCTCTCATTCTCCCTCCCTTCCCCTCTCTCTAAAAATAAATAAATAAAATCTTAAAAAAAGAAATCATTTATAAATTGACTAACATGAATCAAAGTAAAAATATGTTGCTAGTGAATGAAAGAAGCCCAACAACCTCCCTGAAAAAGAACATTACTTTGTGTAAATTTCCAAAAAATGCAAACTTCCATAGTGACATAAAGCAGATTAGTAGTTACCTGGATGTGAAGGGGAGGGGTAAGGAGGGAGAGATTACAATGAGGCACAAAGAAACCTTAGGAGGTGATAAATATGTTTACTAACTTGTTTGTTCATAAGTTAAAGTTTATCATATCGTACACTTTAAATATATGAAGTTTATTGCAAGTCATTTATATATTAATAAAGCTATTTTTAAAATAGGCTAGAAGTATGGAGGCTAATCTGAAGACCAGATTGCTCCTCCACTTGCTTATAAGGAAGTAAATTGTGCTCGAATGACAGTAAGAGAAGGGTTTGGAGTACAGCGTGCTCCACTGAGAAGTCAGTCTAAGGTTAGATACCCTGGTGAGAGAATTTTAGAAGCCTTAGGGTAATGAAAGAGTATTTGAGTACCTAATCAAGTTATTTATTTTTAAAAAATCATCTCATTTTAAGAAAAAATTATTCCAAATGTTTTTATATTATCATCACATACAATATAAAATATTTACCTGCATTATAGTATATGTCTGTCAGTTAATAACAACTGAAGAGAATTGTGAAGCACAGAAAAAACAGGCTGAGGAAATGCAGATGGACAGAGAGAATGGTATTTGGAAGAAGGAAAAACTGAAGAGACAGAAAAAAGAAAAAGAAAAAGAAAAACAAGCATGGAAAAAAGACCAAACAGGAAACTTTAGTAGCTTTGGTACATGTCATATATATTGTTTTTTTGTGTGTGATTTTTATTTTATTTTATTTTATTTTATTTTATTTTATTTTATTTTATTTTATTTTTATTTTTATTGTTGTTCAACTACAGCTTTCTGCCTTTTACCCCATCCCAGCCCACCCTCCAGCCCTCCCCACCTCCATCTCATTTCCACCCACCCCCGCTTGTTATTGTCCATGTGTCCTTTATACTTGTTCCTGCAAACCCTTCCCCTTTTCCCTCTGGATACTGTCAGCGTGTTCTCTATTTCAGTGTCTTTGGTTATATTTTGCTTGTGTGTTTATTTTGTTGATTAGGTTCTTGTTAAAGGTGAGATCATATGGTATTTGTCTTTCACCACCTGGGTACATGTCACGTATATTGTTTAGCTGGTCAGAATGTGACAATTCCTGAATCATCATTGAACTTTCTAGCAGTTTAAAGTGGGTCTTTTCTGTAATAAGATTTGTTTAATTTATTGTTGATGATAAATTTTATTTAGTTTTAGTACAAATCTAAAAGTTTTGCACAGATATGATGGACTGACTTGAAATTCTGAAATAACTATAAAAATGAAATATTGTTAAGTTAAATAAATATAACCCATGTTATCAAGTAATTCATACAAGTCAGTGTGTCAGTTTACAAGAACTCAGTCATTATCTTGCTGTGTTAGAAACCAAAAGTTGACTGATTTACTAACCTATATTCTCTCTCTCTATATATATACACACACATATAAACACACACACACACATATACACACACACATACTGATCCCTTGCTTAAACAATTTAAGGATATTTTTCTAAGCTTGTCTTAAGGCATGAGAATCTACTTATAAAATTGATAATTAAATTTAAGATTTACTTGTAATTAGTGTTACTATGATACGTCATTGATGGTGAATGAGATTCTAAAAACACTAGTGTTTTCACCAAAAATCTACAAAATGATTCTGAGATTAAAGATTATTTCTAGGACTAGATACTTCCAAATTGTAAGCAAAAATTATTGTCCAGACATTTAAAGTTATTTTCATATATGTAATTCTTCAACTCAAAGCCTTTCATGAAGCTGTAGAAAATTCAAGGGTAATGCATTTGCTTGATGGAAGGATTAAATTCAGAATAGATAAAAATGTTCAGTGTGTGCAAAAATGGGCTGTGTAGTTATGATCAAACACACAAGGAAATGACCTGCACATACTGATATCCAAAGATGACAGAGGGCCAAACAAGATGGCACATGTAAAGAAGCAAACCACATAAAGAAGTAGGAACAAGATCTTGCTTTTGAAACTACTTTAATATCAGACAGAAAACCTCATATGAGGTTTCAATTTTGTTTCTATCTAGCAGAGACTCTGAAGACAGCAGTTTATGAGTCATCAGATGTGATAGTGATAGGGAGAGTCTGGGCATAAAATTTGGCATAGTCTGTAAAGCAGACCTCTAAGTCTAATAGCACGGAGATGGACAGGATGTTGAGTAAGGACTGTTTTTAACACCAATTAAGTAATGTTCATAAGCATGGGTTTATTTCAATAATATGGCATTTTTAAAAGATTTTATTTAGTTATTTTTAGAGAGAGGGAAGGGAGGGAGAAAGAGAGGGAGAGAAACCTCAATGTGTGGTTGTTTCTCACATGGCCCTCCCTCACTGGGGACCTGGTCCGCGACCCAGGCATGTGCCCTGACTGGGAATTGAACTGGTGACCCTTTGGTTCATAGCCCATGCTCTATCCACTGAGCTACACCAGCCAGGGTTCAACAATATAGCATTTTTAATTTTGTACAGTACTTCCATGATTTTGTTAAACATTGAATATTTACTGATAACTTTTAAAAAAGATTCCTACACTAATGATATTATTTAAAAATCTGTCTCATGTTACAGATGAAAAACTGGAGCATAGTGGGTGAAATTACACTAAAATCACATAGCTAATTAGTAGTAGATTTAGGTTTAAAATTTTTGGTAAGGATTTTTGTTAATACAGCAACTATGTCCCAGTTTTTGGTAGTAGGAGACATGTAAATGAAAAACCTCAGGGGAAGTAACATCTCTCGCCTTTGTGCAAGGTAGATTGATTCCAAAAAGGTAGACTCACATAGGGACTTTATGCTAGGGGTTTGTGGTAGAATTTTATTGTTATATTCCTACTCATTATTACTGCCTTTTAGGGTTTGCTGCAGGGGCACTATATGCACAGGATTTGATAGCCAGTTAGAAGTAGTCAACCCTAAATGCAAGGTGTCTCCAGCATGTAATGCTAGAGAAAAAGCTTAACACCATGTTTATAAATGTTTTTGTAGTATTCCATTTTTTTTCTCTAAAAATCATATGCACATTTTAGCGCAGGTTAATGCAGAAGCCAAAACAACTCCAACTTTGCTTTCAAATGTCAACAATGTAATACACCAGAGTGTCATGATTTACCCTGACACTTGATCAACCTTCCACCACAACTCCTAAAGCTAAGCTGTTCATATAAACCTTTGTCATGTAGGGTATTTAACACAAGTATATGCAGTCTGTCCAGAAAATGTCCAGCTGTTGTTAATATAATAATTCGAGTGACACTGAAGTAACCTGGCAGCCAAGGAGAGTAGACTGGGATATGCATGAGTGAAAAATGATGACTTCACTATACTAGTCAGAGGGGTGGTGCACTGTGTGGCTATTGTGTCCAAAAATGACTGAGCTAGTGGAGCAATATCTGCATCAAATTTTGTGTTAAGCTTGAACATTCCTCTGCAGAAACTATTCGGATGATTCAGAAGCCCACAACTATGGACAACTGGTGATTGGCAGTTTCATCAGGACAGTGTGCCCACTTATGCATCACATCCTGTGCAGAGTTTTTTTGTGAAACATCAGATCAGCCAGGTGATTCAGTGCCCCTAAAGATTCGGGGCCCTGTGACTTCTGGCTTTTCCCAAAACTAAAATCACCTTTGAAAGGGAAAAGATTTCAGACTGTAAATGAGATTCAGGAAAACACAATGGGGCAGCTGATGGAGATTGGGAGAACTGGGTGACTTCCCAAGGTGCCTACTTTGAAGGGGACTGCAGTGTTATTGTCCTATGTACAATGTTTCTTGTATCTTGTATCTTTGTCAGTAAATGTCTCTATTTTTCATATGACATGGCTAGATACCTTCTGGCTACACCTTGTACTTGTAAGCTTTAAAGACATTGTGGCAGGGACTACTTTGAACAAATAGTTATATAGGTGTCTGTCCTTATGAAATTGGAAAAGACCAGCATTTGCGCTGCCTGTCTCTTACCGAACCGATAAGCAGAGACAAGGACTGAATCTTTATGGGTGCCTTACTCAGATGGCCAGGGATCTGAGAAGATGCTGGGTTTATACCATAACAGTCTGTCTTACATTTTCTTGCAAGCCAGCCTTTTTATAACAGAGAATATACAAGGTGTGTTGAGGCATTTTGAAATTCAGGGAAAATTAGATTTAAAAAAAAACCTGGAGCATTCTTGCCCTGGGCAGTTCTCCTTCCCCCTGGCTGGCAGTTGTTTTGTTTCTCCTTGAAACACAATGGCCTGGATATCTCCATTTGTTCCCCAGGTGGTAATCTGTAGCAGCTGTCTCTTCTAGGAATCCTGAAGGGTCTTATCTGCAGTCCTGAAACAATAGCTTTAACATATGCATTACCTACCAGGCTTATAACTATTTACCTTAAACTGAAATTTTCCAACTCTTGAGTTCCCTATCACTTACATTTAGTTTCCCCTGACAATCATTCTTCCTAGAATTAATTTATAGTATTTATCTAAAGTTTCTCCACTTGATGTCAAGTTGCCTTGAGAACGGAAAAGATTTTATTCTTACCAAAGTTTGCATTGAAATTAATTTCATTTTAGCTTACATTTAATTTTGATGTTATTTGACCTGAGCTTGAATTTACTTAACACTGAGTAGACAAATCCTCATGCAAGACTATCTTGATTAACTTGATCTTTCAGCACAATATTGCACAGATTGAAACTGCATCCAATGTTTAACAGAGTTAAGTTTTGAGATGATTAGGCTAGTACTGTTTACTGGCACAAATAGTTAGAAGATTGTTCTTCTCTTTCCCAAAAGAAAAGGTCATATATCTCAATTGAATCCTTTTTAATTCACTAAACATTTTACAAGCAAAAAATTCAACAAAAGAGAATGAAATGATATATTTATTTTTTACTTATGGAATTATCCCTATCTTTCAGAAAAACCTAACAAAATATTTATCTATGAATGAAAATGCAGAAGACACAAAGAAAAAAAAAGAGGAAGAAAATTGGGCTTTGCCAGTAAAGGGAGGGTTGGATGTTAGCCCTTTTTTCTTTCTTTCCTTGGGGCTAAAATTCTCCTTTTCATTATAAGTGGAAAGGGAAATTTATTTCTGCTTAAAAACTCTTGCTTTTTTAAACTTCATCTAAGCACCTAGGACTGGAAAGTTCCAATTTTATACTTTGCTTTCTAGTTGTCTTCAATTTATTTGATAATTTTATAAGCTAAGAAGTTAGGGTATTGATTTAAGCACCTGCAAACTTCTGTTTCTCATATAGTAAGATTAATGTGGATTTCATGGTCCTGTAATGTTGCTAGGTGGCTTTATCTATCTCACTTTTTCTATAACAAAGAATACAAAATAAGTTATTTATGATCATTTATTTCAAGATTTTTACTGCAGTATATAAATGCTTAGGCTATCTTAATATAGAACTTTTTCCCTGTCTTAGATACATTAAAATATTAAGATAAATATTACTAACCCTTAAGTAGATGAAAGCAAATTTTCTGATTGGGTTAGGTTGCGGAATCAATAGCCATCGAACTCTATTTTGAAAGAGCAACAGACATGAATTTTTGATTTGAAAAGAGTAAGAAAGACTATTCCATTTGTAAATGGATGCCTAGATGTTGAATCTGTGAAAAGATGACAATGAAGGGCATTATTTTGAAGGCTCAGGAGCAAATGGGTATAAAATTATAACTGCTGTGACCATATAATGAAGATGTATGGCCACATTAATTATTACCCTGCCTTGCCTTCATTTGAATAAGTTGTCCTTCCTAGTCCATAAGAAATAAACCTGTTCTCCTGCTAGCAGTGGTTAAGTATCGACTTCATCAGAAGCCAGTATCTCCCCAGTGAGTCAAAATGCTATACATCTCTGCTATATGTGTCTCTACCACATATTATAAAAATAACTATAAAAGCTAAAAAAGCCACTCAGTTTGTTGTAATTTGTTAAAGCAACCTCAGGAAACTGAGACAATGACTTAAAAAACATTACCTTTCACAAATTCATGGATTGAATGGCTCAGATTGGTACTTCTTCCTTGGAGTCTTTCATGAGGTGACAGTAAGATTGACTGAGGCTGCACTGAACTAATGTTTGACTAGGCTGGGCTGGACCCAGGATGGCTCACTAACATGGCTGATCATTACTTCTGGCCTTGGCCTTGGCCTGGGAGCTCAGCTAGAGCAACAGGCTGGAGCCTCTCCTCTGACAGCATGGCTGCTGAATTCCAGGAGGGAGCGTCTCAAGAGTATCCTGAGAGTGAGACATCCAAGAGACCTAAAACACACTGAAATGTTCCTTAGGCCTAACCTCAGTAGTCACAGAGATCATTTCCACTGTATTTCACTGGCCAGGAAAATTAATAGCATTCCAAATTCAGAGACAAGTTAATTGACCTTCTACCTCACAATAGGAGAAATAAAATATTTTTGCCAGATGCAATCTGCTATACCGCATTACACTTATTAATTTTAGACAATGTGAGATGTGAAGGGGGACCAAAAAACCCAGAATTTATTTATTAAAAATTGCTTATTTACTCTTGCAAGTTTAAACTTCAGTCACCTTCAAAGTACTCTGCATTTGATGCAATACATCTATCAAGACATTTTGCTACTGCTCAAGACAGTTTTTGAACCTGTCGATTGATTTTGATGCCTTTTAGTGCTTCTGCCATTTTTTGTTTTACCTCTTCCACACCAGCAAATTAAACCATGAGATGGGTGAACACATTGAAAGAGTCTTCAAAAAATACTCACTGAGGCCCAACACAGCTTCTCACAACAACACCAGATGATACACTGATACAGATGGCTTCTTAGAACTCACCTAGTGGGACAGCCTATACTACATGGGGCTTTCCCTCTATTTTCAGGAAAATAGATAATTTCAGGTTTTGGGGGGTCCCCCATCATATACAGTAATTATGAACATTTGAGTCTATCTGATTTTATTTTACAATACTCCACACCATACAACGTGTTTCAAGAATGTGGTTACTTGATTTTTTTACACCAGCACTATGCTAAAATGTTTTTTTCCAAGCTTAAAAAATAGTCTTCAGTCCTTCACTTCTGCCATATTCTTACTTAAATTTTAGGGCAGTTTGTATTCCTGCTTTTCCATTATTTTTTCCTTTTTTTTCATAGTTTTTGCATGCTCCACACTGCATCTATTTTCTGAATTCTTTCTCGCAGATTTATTTTAAACCACTCATATCCTCAATGTGTGTGTGCAGGTGAGGGGAGCCCCCTGAGACAGGCAACTGGTTGAGAGCTGCAATAGTCCATTGCAGTGGCTGGCATTAGCCTTCTGTTTGCTCATTTATTATTTCTTCTGATTATGTAAATATAGTAACACATTAAGTGGCTATCCATCTATTTTGCCCTTAGAAACATCTTGACCCATTGTGGTAAATGTTTTTGGGTGGTGAACCCACACTGTCACTTTAATCTTCCTGCCCTTTGATGAAATCACATCTACCTTGCACCTTACTGGTACGTTGCTAGCTAGACTCTCCCATTCTGCTTTACCATTAATTAGACTTTGATGTTTGATAGTAGCAGCCTTGCCATCATTGCCAGCTTTCAGATGCCAGCTTCTAACGAACATCTTATGATCCTGGTGCTACCATCACTATTGCATTTCTCACTGCCTTAGTTTAGGGAAGGCAGTGCCCTCTAGCAACTTCCAAAGAACACAGTGAAGTACTCAGTGCTCAGGGCATAGAGAATTTCATTCTAACATTCCCACATCCCAGAGTGTAGTGATAAAGAAGAAAAAATATGTAAGAATGAAAGGAGAAAATGCAGAGTAATAAAGCTATAAAGTAAAAAAATATGTAATTGCATAGCTATTTTAGATTAGATAGTAAAGTCTCTCTGAAGAGATTATATTTAATCTGAGGACTGAATGCAATAATAGACCAATCATTTAGCTTTAATATTGGAAACAGTTTTTAAAAGAAGTGGATTCTTATCTATATATTCAAATCATATTTCTTTCTTAGTCTTCAAATCTCATATTTCTAATTCTTTCTGTATTTTTCTACAATAGCCTCAGATATAACCACTACATTGTACTATTTACTCTCTTACTTCTTGGCCTTTGAACTTGAATGAAAAAAACTGTTTAACTCCCCACCTTTTATAGACTAGTTTTTTCACATATCTTTAATCCTTTTGGACCCAGGTATGGGGAAGATGAATTTGACTTCCTAGCCTTAATTAGAGTTTCTTCTTTGTGCCCACTCCTGTCCCTGCATTTTCAATGTCATCTGTAGTTGTTCTCCATTTCTGTCTATTTCAAAATGCTATCAGCTCTTTGAAATCAAGGACTACAGCTTATGCTTCTATGGCCAACACCTAGCCCAGTGTTCTGTGTTGTTATGATGAATAGAACAATGAAAAAAACAAATGAAAAAAAATGTATTTCTTGAGAGCAGCTATTTATCTAGTCCTAGAAAGAAGATATATTTATATTACTTGCATTACACTCCATGAGATTACTGACATCATCTGAGTTTCTTGCTGTGTCCAGTCTTTTAGAGAGGTTGACATAAAGGGAATGCTCAACAAATACTTGCTGATTATTGAATGGATAAGAAAACAACTTCATTTAAATTAGCAAAAAATGAAAAGTAAATTTCACTCTGGCTCTTATCTAGCAAAGAAAGATGCATAGCAAGAAATCATGTTAAGATATGCATCATGTAAACTTGCTTTACTCCTGACTTGACTGGTATTTTTCCCTCCTTCATTTGCTCTGAAACCTTGCTTTCCTCTCAACTTACTTGTTCTTTATATCTTTCAGAAAACTACTTCAAATGCTTTTTGGAGTAGGTTAAAGGAAATATAATCTTTATTCTTCCTGGGCAAGCTATAAAAACTAAGAAGGAGGCACCTTAATTATAAGCCTATACATGTATACAAATTTTAAACATCTCATGTGTTTTCTTTACATGGAATTGCTGTTGATGAGCTATCTCCATGTGTAAGATAGATTAAAAATACTCAGCAACTTATTATGAAGTGGAAAATATATATTTACTCTTTAAAATTGGGTGTTTGGGGATACATTTTTTTCTTTTTGCTTTTAACCATTAACTGAAAACCTTGAAATCTTTTCAGTAGGAAATAATGTAAATTCCATTGTATAAAATTTTACATTATAAAAAATAAGCATATTCAAAAAAGCATGAAAATCATGCTATAAACAGAGTTATCAAATCAAAAAATAAAGGAAGTTACACTGAATAAAAAATTTGGGTAATAATTCTCTGAGTCTCAGTTTCTCTATTTCTAACCTAAAAGGGTTGGGGAAAGATGCTGAGTTTCATCACATTCTGAAATTCCATGACTTTGCTAATCAGTTTATTCTTCTAACAATATACTGAATAAATGAACTTCTTTAACTCATTCTTTATAGCTTGAAGAAATTCTTTAATGTGTCTATTATAGTGTCCCTATATCAATAAAAATGAAATAAATATAAGTAAAAATGAAGTTAAAGGCATAATTCTGCAGAAGAATAAAATTTCAGGATGCATATCTATCTATGCTAAAGACTGTTTAGAATACCTACAGCCAAGAAAAGAAAAAACATCTCTGAAAGTTCAAAGTTCCAGAATCATGCCTACAAGCTCAGACAGTCTGGCTGAAATTATGTGAAGCAGAACTGAGTAAAAGTATGACAGCCATTACAGGAGACATTCTATTAGTCTTTTAGCTGAGACAAGCTTTGAGAGAAAACATATGGCATCGACTAGGGAGGCAATGAAGTTGAGCAAGTGAAGATAAGTTTTCAATGTAAAGAGTGAGGTAGGGATAATGGGGAAGCAAAGTAAGACTGAAATAGATACAGAGATATAACAGAATGTTATGTTCATGGGAAGCTTATAGACTCCTTTCTCCTTAGAGGCAAGTCTTAGAGTCAGAAATTCCTTATGTGCTTTCCTGAGGGTGTTTGAGTGTCTCACATCTCAGAGGTTCAATTTTTAGTGAATGAACATAGTGAATGAATAAGTTAAGGTTTTGGATTAACAAAAATAAATCATATTTGAGGAAAGCAATGGCTTTTCCATGGAAAGAAATATAAGTATTGGGTCATGTCATTTAAAAAAGCAAACAAAATCAGATTTTAAAATGTTTTCATAATGCCAATTTGAAATATTTGAAGGAAATAAGAGGCAGAACATTTGAGAGTCTATTTTGAGAATACCACCAAACAATGAAGGATTCTTGAGTTAGAAATATGGAGGAAACTTATTTTATCTAATTAGTATACTCAAAACTCTGCTAAAATGTCATTTCTTCTCAAAAGTATTTTCTGGCTAATGTCCTTTGCTTAGCCACCTGCTCCTGTCCATAACATCCATGCTCTAAATTTGACCTTATTCAGATTTTATATTAGCACTTCTCAGACATATGATTATCTTATAATCTATATCTATATTTCTTACAAGATTGTGTGTTATTTGAGAGGAAGTGGCTATAATATATTTATATCTCTGTCCTCGCTGCCTGAACTTTATGCTACTCACATAAGTACATAGTAGTTAATAAGTAAATGAATGATTACTAATGCAAAAAAGCATTTTTTGTCTCAACCATGAGTAAGACTTATGCCAATTTATATGTAATAACTTACTCTCATAGGACATTCTGTCTGATTAAATTTTGACTAAAATTTTATTTGGTTTGAGATAAAATTCTAATTTCTAGAAGCCTTAGATTTTATCAAAACTCCATGGAATTTTTAGAGATTCTCTTATCACCTAATTAATAAATCTAAAATCTTACCCAATCTGTTCTTCGTTGTTTAAGACACACAGTGACAGCTGTGTAAACCTTGAAGCTAAATTTGTTATGTGCTTCCAACATGCCTATTTCTAAATGCATACTCTAATTTTGCTCTATGGTTTACTTAAAGAATGAACAAGCACATTTTCAGAATGCCTAGAAGAGGCCCATCATACTTAAATTTCTTTATCATTAATTATAATAAACTATTTAAATTTTAGGTAACCTAATTTTAAGGTATATTAGCTAATGAAAATTTAATTCTCTTCTCTAAAATGACTGGCATGTGCCCATGTGTGAAAAGGTATATTAATGTTTATCAAACTAAAAGTCAAATAATTAAAACTAGGTTGTTATTCTATGTAAATTTATAGCCAAAATTACATGAAAGGTCACCCTGCATTAATGTGCTTTGGCAGTTATTTCTGGAAGCCATGTGATTCTTTAACCCTGATGAAATTTTATTGGTCATAAAAAACAAAGAAAGATTCTTGAGAAAATTAAACATTGTAATAGAATAAGAATGGCCAATCTCTTGTAATCAATTATTGCATTCTGGCCCATTGGAGTCTGACAGCCATATTTGCAGATCCTGGTGTTTCTATATGGTAGTTAGTTACATTGTTTAACCCCCTGGGACTTAGTATCTTGATCTCCAAAATTAAAGATGCAACACTGTCAAGATTGTTCTGAATATTAAATTATCAGAACATAAATAACCCTCTATAAATGTTGGGTGTTATTATCCCTTTACTACCTAGCATTTATTTATTTCCTCCCTTCTATTTTGCAAATTCTGCTTTTTATTTTATTTTACTTTTTTCATGGTGTTTTATTTCTACTTCCTTATATTTGATGGATCCTGTTATTTACTGCCACTCCCTCCAAATAGAATTTTACCTAAATACTTACTCCAAATAAGATCCAAAACAAACAAGCAAGCAAACAAAAAGACATAATCTATTCCCAACTCCCTTAATACAGGTCTCCTTCCCTCCCTCTCTCCTTCTTTCTCCCCTCTCTCCTTTTATCTTTCCTCTTCCCTGCTTTTTTACCACTTTTAATTAGGAAACAAGATCAATCAATATGTTAAGGGACAAATGTGAAACTAATGAAGATACCAAAGAATATACAATGCATATGAAAAATGAATAACTAATTAAAAGATGTATTAAACAAAAGATTTAAGGAACTTGAGAATATTCTTCAAATTGTAATATGTCTGTATTATAGAAAGTAATGGCCAAACCAATACCAGGGAAACAGATGGGATCAACATAAAAATGAATTTATGGATTGAAGGTTTCAACAATGAAGAAAGCTTTGATTTGAGGGAAGTGATATTACTTGAATCATAATTTTAGCCTTATCATTTTATCCCTTGTCATTCCAGTCTTTAGTTCATGGTGTTTTTCTTCCTCCTTACACAAATCATAGCCGTGTCTAATGCAGAGAGCAATTCATTTTCTGTCTGTGATTCCTTGTCTGTGCTTCAGGTCTATGATAGCTTCAAAAGCCGTGAGGCCATATTTAAGAATAGAAAACAAATGCATTATTTCTAAGTTACATAAAAGAAAGGTGTTTTCAAATTGCATCTTTATTCTATGTTACAGAAATTATTGACATAACTTTTCAGATGGATAAAAACCACAGGAAGGCAATGAAAACATGGTGTGAGGTTATGAAAAACTCTGCCAACTGAATTTTGAGACATTTTATTAGACTTTTGGGATGGCTTTTCTCAGGAAACTCCAGTGAGATTAGAACACTAATTTTCACTTATCTAATCTAATCAGAATTCCATCTTGGAAAAGTGCTTTGCTAATCTTCATTATCTGAAGCTATTATATAAAACCTTCTCTGGCATAGGATGTTAAATTCTATATTTGTTATAATTTAGTTAGTTAATAACAGTCTACTTTGTACTTTATGGAGAAAAAAATTTTGTTGTTAACTCTCTCACTGCCAGCTTTATGACAAAGAGGAATAAATTAAAACATAAACTATACAAAAAATCAAATATTACTAAATGACACACTTATGTAAACAGTTATATGTTTGAGAAAATTAAAAGTTGTAGGGGCACAGTAAGTGCTTTGAAGAGAGGATGCAGTTAGCCTTTCAACATAAGTTCAGCGCTTCATGCATGGGTATTGTCAAAGCCGGTGCACTGCAGCAATGTCAGACACTTTAACTTGCTCTGTTATTTGAGCACTTTTAGAGCTCTGCAGTTGTCCATCTGGTCAAATATAAAAGGTGGAGAAATAAAAGACCATTATTTTCTAAACCTTTAACTGTAAATTTGAGGTACAAGCAAAGGTCAACAGCAGTTTCTTTACATTTACAGGTAATTCTTGAAAAGTTCAAAAGATGTCAATGTGGAAAATGTGTGAGTTCATAGTTTATTGAATTTACTGGGCTGCACTAACACATTTATTCCTATAAATCCTTGAAAGAAAGCTGGAGTTCCTCTCACAAAATGTTTCAAGAATTAAAATTTGAACCTTTTGAGGGAGCATAGTCATGTTGTAAAACTGTATTTATGGGGGGGGGGAGAAGAAACAGTTAAATATCATACATTTATGACTTGTTTCATCCTGACATTTGTGTGAGATGTTATCCCCATTTTCAGATAAGGTACTTGAAAAAACATAAGTGGGGTATGTGATTTATCCAAAATAACTAAGTAAAAATAAAAGCATGGAAGATTGAAATCAAGATAAGGAGGAAGATAAGGAAACTGTGAAAGAGAAGCTTATAAAGGTCATTCAAAGCCATGAGTGTTTTCAACAGGTAAAACCAAAATCTCAATAAAAGAGACACATTTTCAGTCATGTGTGTCAGTTCTTGAATAATGGTGTGGGCATTGCCTAAAGGAGTGGATAGGGCTGGGTGCAGGGGTCAAAGGGGAAAAATTGGGATAACTGTAATAGCATAATCAATAAAACATAATTTTAAAAAAGAAGAAAAAGAATCCTACCAAATGGGAAGAAAAAAAAATCTTTTCATTAAAGAAGCAATCAAAAATTTCAAATCTTTGAGATAGACCATTTTCTCTAAGAACGCTTTGAAATTTGTCAACCCAAAATTTGGAAGCAACAACTTGATTTGGAGGGGGAGGCAATAGCAGTGAGAACCAAGCCCATGTTTATGTCCAGCAGACAGGAGGCACAGGGGAGCCCAGTGCCTCCACACACTGGCACCAAGCTCCTGTCCTACTCTTCCATCTCATCCAAGGTAGATGTCACCAAGGAGAATGCCCTGCTTCCAGGGTCAGCTCCCTACTCCCCTAGTCTCCCCAAGCTCCCAGCTAGGGCTAGTGTCCACCTCTAGGAGAACCTGCTCAACTCTGTACTGTACACAAGTGGCCATGACATGAGCACCGCATGGGTGGCTGCAACAAAAACCTCCAGACTCAGCCACAACCTGAATCACGGAACTCATGCTCTGTAACCGACCTCCAATGCTGCTCTAGCTTATGTAGGCAGTACTTGTAGTGCAGCAGCCATGAGATACCTAGATTCCAGGAGCAGTTGAGGAAGATTTATGTATCACCTAAAATGTAAGGTACCTGATTTATTCTTTCATTCAACAGATAGCAATTTTTCACCCTCTTTAGCAGTTCTGAAATTTTTAGCAAATAATGTTGTCAGGAGGTTTTAGTTCTCATGTCCAACCAAATTATATTTCATGAAAATTTAAAGGAAAATCTTTAGTACTTATCCTTTAAAATGACTAGTATTTACTCACTGAGTTTTTTTGGTCCTTTCATTTACAATGCATACTAAAGAAATTTCAGTTTTTCTTCATTATACATCTGTATTTATTCTTAAGATTCTGCAGCTTTTAATTTTAGTCAGTTGAGCTTTTCATAAATCCCATAGTTCATATTACTTTTTTCCAATAATATAGGTTTATATTGTATGTTGATTTGCCTTTCAAAATAGTAATATTATATCATTATCATTTATTAAATAATTTATAACTCCTAATACTTAATCTCATTTTGCTGGAAATGATTAAGTTATTCCACTTCTCTAAATTACCTTCTTTAGCCATATATGAGAAACCAACAGCCAACATCATACTTAAAAGGCAAAAACTAAAAGCTTTCCCACTAAGATCAGGAACAAGACAAGGATGTCTGCTTTCACCACTACTATCCAACAAAGTTTGGAAGTTCTAGTCACAGAGATCAAACAAGGAAAATAAATAAAAGGCACCCAAAGTGGAAAGGAGGAAGTATAATAGTCATTGTTTGCAGATGACATGATAGTGTACGTAGACAACCTATAGACTCCACCAAAAAAGTACTAGGCCTAATAAGCAAATTTGACAAAAAAGTGGCATACAGTCAATATTCAGAAATTGAAGGCATTTTTGTACACCACCAACAAATCTCAGAAACAGAAATCAGGAAAAAATCCCACTTGCTATAGCAACAAGAAAATAAAGTACCTAGGAATAAACCTAACCAAGGAGGTAAAAGACCTGTACTCAGAAAACTACACAACACTGAAGAAAGAAATTAAGGAAGACAAATAAATGGAAGCGTATACTGTGTTTATGGTTAGAATTAATATCATCAAAATATCCATACAACTCAAAGCAGTTTATGGATTTAACATGATCCTTATCCAAATACTAATGACATATTTCACAGATATAGAACAAAACATTTCAAAAAATTTTATGGAACCATAAAGGTCCCTGAATAGCCTCAGCAATTTTGAGAAAGAAAAACAAAGTAGGAAGGATCACAATACCTCATATCAAACTGTATTACGTCCACCAGTAATCACAACAATTGGGTACTGGCATAAGAACAGACACATAGACCAATGAAACAGAAAAGAGAGCCTAGAAATAGCCCCATGTCTCTATGGTCCATTAATATTGGACAAAGTGGAGAAGAGCATAATGTGGAAAAAATAACCTCTTCAACAAATGGTATTGGGAGATCTGGACTGCTATATGTGAAAAAAAAATGAAACTAGACTGCTAACTTAAATCATACACAAAAATAAGCTCAAGATGCATAAAAGACTTAAATATATGTCATGGCACCAAAAATCCTAGAGGAGAACCTAGGCAGGAAAATCTGACATTCCACCCAGCAAATTTTCACTGATATGTCCCCTAGAGCAAAGGATATAACGGAAACAATAAGCAAATGGGACTTCATCGTATTGAAAAGCTTTTGTACAGCTAAAAAAAATGGCAAAATGAAAAGGGAACAAACCATATGGAAGAACGTTTGCCAATGATACCTCAGAAAAGAGTTTGATCTCCAAAATATATAAAGAACTCATATGATTACACACTAGGAAGACAAGTACCCCAATTAAAAAATGGGCAAAAGACCTGAACAGACACTTCTTCAAAGAGGACATACAGAGGGCCCAGAGACATATGAAAGGATGCTCAGCATCACTAGCCAACAGTCAGATGTGAATTAAAACCACAATGAGATACCACTTCACGCAGGTCAGAATAGACATCATAAACTAATCAATAAACAATAAGTGCTGGTGAGATTGTGGAGAAAAGGAAACCCTAGTGTACTCTTGGTGGGAATACAGACAGATGCAGCCACCATGGAAAACAGTATGGAATTTCCTCAGAAAACTAAAATGGAACTGCTTTTTGACCCAGCAATTTCACTGCTGGGATTATACCCTAACAATTCTCAAACACCTATTCAAAAACTTATGCACTCCAATATTCATAGCAGTGCTATTTACAATAGCCAAGTGCTGGAAACAGCTTAAGTGCCCATCACTAAATGAACGGACAACAAAACTGTGGTGCATTTACACAATGGAATACTATCTGCATAGATAGAAAGAAAGAAGGAAGTCCAATCTTCATGATAGCATGGATGGAAGGAGAGCATTATTGCTAAGTGAAATAAGCCAGGCTGTGAAAGACAAGTACATATGATCTCACCTATAAGTGGAATCTAATCAACAAAACAGACAAGTAAGGAAAATATAACTAGAGATTGGAAATACAGAACAAACTGACAGTGACCAGAGGGGAGGGAAAAAGGTGATAATAAGGCAAAGAAGGGGAAGGGCTGTTAAGGAAAATATATAAAGGACACATAGACAAAGACAATGGAAGAAGGCTGAGTGTGGGAGATGGAGGTAGGTAGGGCAGGAGAGAGTAATGAGGGTAAATAGGGACAGCTGTAACTGAGCAATAAAAAAAGAAAACTATAAACTTACTTCTTTAATATCAAATGGTGTACTACCATTGTTATATTCTGCAGTGAGAACCTCCTTGGAAAAACCATTCACAAAATTCTAGTGCTCTATAGAAGCAGTGTTGTAATATAAATGCACTATAAATGCTGTAATTCAGTGAAACCACACACACACACACACACACACACACAAACACTGAGCAATCTTGAAAAAATAACAAAGCTGGAGGTATCACACATTGGTTTCAAACTATATTACAAAGTGATAGTATTGAAACCGTATGGCATTGGAATTAAAACAAACACATAGATCAATGGAAAAGAATAGAAAGTCTGGGAGAAAAGCCCAGGCATATAAGGTCAATTCATTTATGACAAAGGGGCCAGTTATACAATAGAGGAAAGGATAGTCTCTTCAAAATATGATGCTGAAAAATCTGCACAGCCACATGCAAAGGAATGAAAACCATATCCTTATCTTACATCATACACAAAGACAATTGAATACTTAGGTATAAGTATTGACTTAGGTGTAAGACCTGAAACCATAAAACACCTGTAAGAAAATAAAAATAAGACTTTGACATTGGTCTTTACAGTGATTTTTTAAATTTCATACCAAAAACAAAAGCAACAAAGGTAAAATAAATATGTGAGACTACATCAAAGCTAAAAAGAAAGAAAATATTTGCAAATCATATATCTAATAAAGGGTTAATAGTCAAAATATATAAAGAACTCATACAACTAAATTAACAAAAAACTCAAACCATTCAATTTAAAAATTGGCAGAGGAATGGAATATAATTTTTCCAAAGGACATATACTAACACCAACAAGTATGTGCAAAGACGCTGTACATCACTAACCATTGGGAAAGTGGAACTCAAAACCACAATAAGATATCATCTCAGATATCACCCACTAAAATGGCTATTATCAAAAAGACAAGAGATAACAAGTGATGATATGAAGAAAAAGGAACCTTTGTGCACTTTTGGTGGGAATGTAAATTGGCACAGCTACTATGAAAAACACTATAAAAGTTCCTCAGAAGTATTAAAAATAGAACTGTCATATTGCCAGAAATGTCATTTCTGGGTATATACCTATAGAAAATGAAAATAGGAGAGCAAAGAGAGATCATGTGCACTCCCATGTTCTTTGCAGCATTATTCACAGTAACCAAGATATGGAAACAAGTATACATCAATAGATGAACATGTAAAGAAGGTATGACATTGTACATACATAGGTAGGTATGTATAATTCAGCCATGAGAAAGAAGGAATCCTGCCTTTGAGCCAACATAGACAATGTAAACAGCCCTTGAGGATATTATGTTAAGTGAAATAGGCCAGACAGAGAAAGACAAATACTGGCATGGTACTAACTTATATATGAAATCCTATAAAAGCTAAATTCATAGAAATGATGATGAGGAGATTAATGGTTTCCAGAGATTGGTGGTGGGGAGAGGCATGAAGGAAACAGGGAGAGGCTATTAGAAGAGTATAAACTTTCAGCTATAAGATGAATAAGGTCTGAAGATCTGACATAATACATGGTGATTATAGTGATAACACTGCATTGTATGATTGGAGTTTGCAAAGAGAGTAGAACTTGTGTGTCCTCACACACGAGAAAAGAATTAAAGGTAACTCCTTTAATTTGATGACAATGGGTATATTTTCTATTGCCACTTAGCAAATTGCCACATGGGAGCTGAAACGTACACACATCTATTATATCAGAGTTTTTGTGCATTGAGTTAGACATGGGTTAGTTGGGGCTTTTGCCCTTCCAGAAGTCTACATCAAGATTTTGACTGGATTGTGTTCCACGTAGAGGCTTAACTAGGGAAGAATCTGTTCTCAGGCTCATTCAGGTTGCGGGTAGAATTGATTTCCTTACAGCTATGTGACTGATGTTTCCAGCTTCCGGCTACCTATTGCTTTGGCCCTGTCAGGTCGCAGAGTCTGCCGGCAGAGCCTTGCCATGGGTCTTCTTCCTGGAGTTCCTAAAATGGCTGCTTGCTTCTTCAAAGCCAATAGGAGGTTCTCTGGCTCAAGTCTGTTAAAATGGTGTTTTATGCCAAAAATATACATAATTTTTTGCCTTATTCTCTACAGTATAGAAGAAATTACAGATCCTCCTGTACTCTATAGTTGAAGGGATCATACACGAAAATGATTCAGTGGGAGTCACCACAGGTGTGTCTGCCATACTGACCTAATGAGCATCGTCACAATTTCATGATTAAATTACATGATGTGAGCACCTGAAAACTAAACACCTATTATTTCATGTATTTCCCATATTGCTTGTAAGATTTTTTGTATGAAAGTATGCATTTACAAATAATTTCAGACATATCAGAGGACTTTTGATATCAATCTTTTTTACCTATTTGAATACAATTATTACTAATTTTCTGCATTTTATAACAATAACATTCTACTTAGTACAAGATTCTTTCTTTTTTCTCCCCCTCCACCTTTCTTTTAGTATTATGGAATAGTAAATGAACTTACAATATGTCCCATTTTGAATTTATTCATGTCTGAGTTTTTCTGGTTTTGTAGCAAAACATATTTTTGATCTTCATAATGATTTTATCTACAACCTTCTTATCTGTGTTTTCTTATAAAAAAAAAAGAAGAGAAAAAGAGAGAAAGAGCTCTAGTGCCAGCCACTCCAGTATTCAAAATAACAAAGATAGGCATTGAAAGACTTGGCTGGATTGACAGCAACAGCCAAAACAAAGCATTATTTATGAAGCCTGCCTTGCTACAATTTTCTAATTGTAATTTCTTATTCCCTGACTCATTCTTCTTTTAGCATACACATCTAATGAAAACATTATGGAACAAAACCTCAAAACAATCTAATGCTAAAGCACACTCAAATATTGCTTAGCATGATGAAAAATATTGTAAGAACAAATCACTGTGACTGGGATTTTAATAGGACAAGCTATGACTTCAAAGCAGCTTTGGGTGTAGAATTTGGTGCATCAGGTAAACAAAGCAGCTGCTTTTGTCTTTGTGCAGCACAGAAAGCCACACCCTTGTCTAATGCCTGGCTTAATCTTCCTCCCTTTTTGATAAAGCTATATGTATGTTTGTATTTAGAAGTAATTTCCCTGTGGAATTATCATGATGGACCAGACAGCTGAAGTAATGACATAACCAGGGTTACTGAACATTTCACTGCTTGCATTACAAAGAAGATTATATAGTTAATCAATCTGCAAGTACTTCCTGAGTTCTTATGCAAGACACATGGTGGCAAACCAGCTTATAATACAAATGAGATAATGCAAATTATAGTACACTGTAAACTGTAAATCTGTTATGATGTATGTGTTTATGATTTATGTGTATGAAATGTGTTATGATTATTTGAAATAAATTATTACTTATATTACTTTTTTGCTTTTATCAATTGTATTGAAAGTGACCCAGAATTATCTAGATTGAAATCTATTATAGTTAAAACCAAACATACTGGGAGCCAGGTCAAAAGGTTAATGGAACACAAGTCAGATTCTTAGAGGATGCCCCCAAGATTCTACTATGTTCATTTTAATGTAGCACGATAAGGGATCTTTGTTCTCCACTGAATAAATGGATTGACTTGGGGAGAGAAAAAATGCATTTATGGACACTCAATATTCCAGGTAAATCTAACTTATTAAACAGTGATCTAATTGAAAGGTGTTTTTCTGCTATGCAAAGTGCAATTGACTTCAAGGTCATCATTTCATCATATTTAATCGTTGCTTATAAATGTATATAGTTTGGCATGACATTGGTACATTTAATACACAGAAACATTGAAAATGGCTTTTATACATTTCACTAGTTATGAAAGAAAAGTTATGATGTAGCCTTAAGCAAACTTCTCTGGCTCTTTCTTATTTTCTATTTCTTTATCATTTATATAGAGCAGCTCCTGTTATTCTTCATTTCTCTTCCACAAATAGAGCCCTGAACTCAAAGCCAGCATTTTTAAGAGACAGTACTAATCCCACTTATTAAGTGGGCTTTGAATGCTTACAATTCAATGCTATCTCTTTGACTTGTCAAATTGGTGATGCCTTCAGCTCGAGGGCATGTACAGGGAACCTCTATTTTTTCTTTTCTTTTCTTTGCAACCAGCAGCAAAAGTATCAGAACACAGACAACAGTTCCCAAACCAGATGGCTTCTGGTGCTGCCTTCATGTACTTACGTAAAGGAGAGTGAGACTTCGCAAACTATTATATCTTCCAATCTGTACATTGCCATTTTGATACTAATGTAGTTTTTCTAAAGAATGTTTCCCAAACTGCAAGTTGTTAAACAGATGCACTTTCTTGACATTCCTCTTAAATTCATAGGGTGTTTTGAATTTAAAGGCCCATAAAATAGTCTCCTTGTAGTGAAGGAATTTGCTTTTACACTCAGCAGTACAATCGCATACATATAGAAAAGGTTATGTCTTGGTTTTAAATTTAATTTTCACCTTCTTTGTAAGGTCTTCAAGCTAATAATCTAGACATCTTTTTTAGCATTTTATTATTATTATTATTAATATAGAAAGGTCTGGGGCCTAATTAACATATGGTGAATTATAAACAAGCTGAGCATACTCTGGTCTAAAGTAGATAGGGACTGGAATACAAGCCTTTAAAAAACACCTTGTAAAACCCAATATCCTCTAGTCCAGAGATCACTTGGCCCGCATTTTTACAATAAGCCCTTAAAATTTAAAGTAGTTTGGGCTTGAGAGAGAGAATCATACACATGAGTGATTACAGAGTTACTTGGCATTTGCCTCAGAGTGCACTGATGTTGTTTGGAAAGTTCTTGATCTAGAGTAGTAGATGTTAGATGCCATAGAAAAAAAAGGTGTTCATAAGGCTAGATAGGGCAGGTGTCACCAACTACAGTGACTGCACAGAAAAATTAAAATTTAGAAAGAAATGAATCCAGGGTTACTTTATTTAAAATGTAAAAATGTTGTTTAATGGATTATTTTGTAGAGTTCTTTCATAATATATATTCTTTATTAGAACATTTGTCTTAAACCAGTTAATGTTAAACTAAATTGTGTGTGACAAAAATAAAATAAAATATCTAACCTAAAAGAAGTATAAACAGAGACAATTTTTCTCTTTCAATTAAAGTCAAATGAGCAGACTGAAGGCTTTTAGGCTTGTAGGCAGCTCTATTGTATTAGGGATTTAAGTATCCTTAGTGCTCCATGGTATGACCTTAACCTCAATACAAAAACAATAGCTTCTGCACCTTAAGAAGCAGGGAAGAAAGAACAGAGAAAGCAGGGTTGTGGATGTATGCTCACTTTCTCAAAAATGGTTCCTGGAAGTAACTGTGAACACTTTGTTTTCTTTATGACTCATTGTCCTAACCATAGCAGTGGGCACGTCTAGCTGCAAGGGAGTTGGGGAATGTCATCTTCAAGATAAAAATTAAGAGATTCTATTCTTATGGAAAGAGAGTAATATCTGACATGTCTGGGAACAGAAAGATACATGAAGAGTGAAACTGAAGAATAAGGGACCCAGACATAGAGGAGCCCACCAAATATGTGAGATTTACTTCAAGAGCTCAGCCAAGTCCCACAGTAAATAATGGAGAAGAATCCCATCGTGCTTCCCAGTTTCAGGGGGTAAAGGGAAGTGGGAAAGGAAACATTTGAAATACTCTAGAGCACTCTAATTCTTCTTAATAAAGCACACACTCAAGGGAAACTAGTAAAAAGGGCCTAACCTCCTGGGAGGTTGGAGCCTAACTGACCTGGGGAAATACCCAGTTTTAGCCCATCCTGGCCATGGCATCACCCCTAGGGGGGTAGAAATATAGAGAAAAAACTTGGAAAGTTTACAGTCCAGAGGAATAAGATAAAGACTGAGACCTAATTACAGAACTAAAGAATGCCTAATCTGGCCTCCATACATTACTACCATACTACTAAAGGCTCACAACTTTTTAAATCAGTACATCATGGTGGGCTAAAACAAAATACAAGTTATACTATATTGTACAAAACACAATTTGAAGACACAGCTAGTAATCTGAACCTTTTATGGCAGAGATGTTAGAATTACAAGACTTAGTTATTTAAAACTAGTATGACTAGGATGAGGGATCTAAAGAACAGAGTACAGAGCATGCATGAATGAGTGGGCAATATAAACAGAGAAATGAAAATCTAAGAAAGATACAAAAAGTGTTAGACATAGAAGAAATGTAATAGAAATGAATGGACATAAGATGAAGAGAAGACTCTCTGAGCTGGAAAATGTATCAATAGAATCCTTGAAAACCAAAAGTGAAAAGAACAAAAACTGAAAGCAAAAAAGAACAAACAATAAAAAAACTTGAGACAACTACAAAAGATTTTACAAGCATAATACAATTTTTAGATGAGAAAAAAGAGAAAAGAAAAAGAATAAATATTTGAAATAATAATGACTGAAAATTTTCCCAGATTAATATTACAACACCAGACAACATATCCAGAAAGCTCAGAACACACCAGGCATTACAAATGCCAGAAAAATCTAAACCTGGACATATTATTTTAAAACTACAGAAAATCAAAGACAAAGAAAACTTTGTGAACAAAGCTGACAGTGGGAGTCTTACCTATAGAGGACAAAGATAAGAGGTATAGCAAACTTCTCTTCAAAAACTTTCAAGAGAGAAAATGGTCAAGTGATATATTTTAAGTATTGAGAGAAAAAAACCTCACCAATTGGGAATTATATGCCCTGTGAAATTATCCTTTAAAGTGAAGAAAAAATAAAGCCATTGTCGGACAAACAAAAACATAAAATTTGTTATCATAGGATAATTGTACAAAGGGAAAGAAAAGAAAATAATAGACATCAAAAATTGGCTTTATATAAAGTAGAGAAGATCATTGAAGAATGAATAGTGATAGTAAAATAAAAACACTTATTTTTATTATTAATTGATTTAAGAGACATTTATTTAAAATAATGATACCAATGTATTCAAGTATGTATGCTTCTGATATATCTCTGTTTGTGTATCTATAATATACATGCATGCTAACACATAAGTAAAATGTATGATCGTAATGGTATAAAGGATGGTGGACAGTAAACAGCATAATTTTTATCATTATAAGGTACATACTACCCGTTATTTAAAGGTGGAATTGTATTAGTTGTAAACATGTTACAAACTCTAGGGAAACTACAAAAAAATTTTAAAGATGATGTAGTAAAAAGAAGAGAAAGTGAAATTAGACAAACTGCTCAGTTAAACCACACATACACACACACACACAAATAGTGAACACAAAAATAGGAATACAGAACAAGAACAAAAACTAGAAATGAGTAACAACCATGGTAGATATTAATTCATTGACTCTAAATATGAATAGTCTAATTGTACAAATTAAAAAAAAGATTTTGTCACAGAGGATCATAAAACAATATTCAACTATATGCTGAGTACAAGAAACCTAGTTTAAATACAAAAGACACAAGATTAAAAATAAGTGATCAGCAAAAAATGCTATAAAAAACTTAATTGAAAGAAAGAAGGAGTAGCTATATTAATTTCAGAGCAAATGTTAAAGCAAGGAAAGTTACAGGGGACAATAAGGGCATTACATACTGATATACTTTTTAATTTCTCTAAGGAGTCATAAGAGTCCTTAATGTGTATGAGACTTACAACAGACTGTCAAACACTCTGAGAAAAAAATCTAGTAGAACTACCAGGAGAAATAGATAAATCACTATCATCTTTGGATACTTCGATACCCTCTCTCAGGGAATCAGTAAGAAGAGAGCTGAACCCAACAACGCTAAAAATCAGGTGGATATAATTGACATCTACAGGCTAGACCATCCAACAACTGCAGAATGCACATTCTTCTTAAGCTCACATGGGAACAGTCACCACAATAGACCACTCTTGGCCATAAAACACATTAACAAATTTAAAAATAGTAGAAGTCACACAATGTTTGCCCTCAGACCACAGTAGAATTAAACTAGAATTAATAACAGAAGCATAACTAGGAAACCTCCAAATTAATTGATATTAGATAACATTTTTCTAAATAACACAGGAATCAAAATAGAGATCTCACTAGAAATTTAAGATAATATTTTGATGTAAATAAAATAAAAACATAGCATAAATATTGGTTGGATGATGTGAAATCAGTGCTTAGAGGGAAATTCATAGCATTGAATAAATACGTAAAAGAAAAAATAGCTCTGGCTGGTGTGGCTCAGAGGAATGAGTGCCGGCCTGTGAACCAAAGGGTTGCCAGTTCAATTCCCAACCTAGGGCACATGCCTGGGTTGCAGGCCAAGTTACCACTTGGGGGTGTGCAACAGGCAACAAATCATGTTTCTCTCACAAATGTTCTCTTTCTCTCTTTATGCCTCCCATCCCTCTCTCTAAAAATAAATAAACAAAATCTTTTTAAAACAGGAAAGAACAATGATCTAAAGTTGATAATCTAAGTTTCCACCTTTGGTGACTAGAAAAAAAGAACAAATTAAATTCCAACTAAGCAGAAGAAAATAAATAATAAGAATTAGAAAAGAAATTAATGAAATTGAAAACAGGAAGCCAATAGAGAAGTGAAACAAAAAGCTGACTCTGAAAAAGATCAATAAAATCAACAAGAATCTAATTAGGCTAAATCAGTAGAAAAGACAGGGGACACAATTACTAACATCAGAAATGAGAGAGTGAACATTACTATAGATTCAGTAGTTATTAAAATAATAATAAAAATGCTATAAAGAGTTTGATTTGTATTGCCACAAATTTAATAACCTAGATAAAATGTATCAATTCTTGAAAGAGACAATTTGTCAAAAGTCATGCAAGAAAAAATAGACAATCTGAGTAGGTGTATATCTGTTTAGAATTAAATAAATAATGAATCATCTTCTAAAACAGAAAGTACCAAACTCAGATGGGTTCACTGGAAATTTTAACCAAAAATATAACAAAGAAATAACACCAATTATCTATAACCTCCTTCAGAGATAGAAGCAGGGAGAATTTTTCTAATTCCTTCAGTGAGGTTATCACTCCCCTAATACCAAAACCAGAATAATACATTATAAGATATGAAAACTACAGACCAATATCTTTGATGAATATAGATCCAAAAGTCCTCAACAAAATATTAGGAAATAAAATACAAGAATGTATAAAAAAAGAACTGAGCACCATGGCCAAATGGAATTTATCTGAGGTATGCAGGGCTGGTTCAACATTCACAAATTCATCAATGCAAGCCATTGCTCAGGAGACTGAAAAAAAAATATATGGTCATATCAATACATGCAGAAAAATATTTGACAAAATCCAATACCCGTTCATAATAAAAACTCTCAGTAAACTAGGAACAGAGGAGAACTTTCTCAACTTAATAAATAATATGTACTAAAACCTTCAACTAACATCACACTTAATAGTGAGATGCTCAAATCTTTCCCACTAAGATCAGGTCCAAGGCAAGACTATCTATTCTCACTGCTTCTTTTCAACATCACAGTGAAACTCCTTGCTAATGCAATAGGCAAAATAAAGGTAGCAAAATTACACAGATTGGGAAGAAAGAAATAAAATTACATTTGTTTGCAGATAACATGGTCATATATGTATAAAAATCAAAGAATTAACAAAAAATTCCCACCTGGAGCTAATAAGCAACTAGAGCAAAGCTGCAGGATAAAAAGGATACAAGATTAATATACACACAATTATTCTCCTATATGCTGGCAAAGAAAAATTGCAATTTCAAGTTAAAAATGCAATATCATTAACATTAGCATTCCCAAAGTGAAATGGTTTGGTTTAAACCTAACAGAATATGTAAAAAAAGGTCTATAAAAGGAACACTACAAAACTTTGAAATGAATAAATAAATAAAGAGATTTTTCCCTCTGTGTACCTGGATAGGAGGACTAGACATTGTCAAGATATCAGTTCTTCCTAAATTGATCTATAGATTCAGTGCATTCCCAGTCAAATCCCAGAAAGTTATTTTTATGGGTTATAATAAACCAAGTCTAAAGTTTACATGGAGAGGCAAAAGACTCAAAATAGCCAACACAATATTAAAAAAGAAGAAAATCAGAAGGCTGACACAATCCAAATTTAAGACTAATTATAAAGACACAATAATCTAGATAGTGTCGTATTTACAAAAGACTACTTAAATATATCAATGGATCAGAACAGAAATCCCAGAAATAAATCCCCAAATGTATAGTCAACTGATATTTGACAAAGGAGCAAAGATAGTCTTTTCTACAAATGGTGCTGGAACAATAGGCTACTCACTTGCAAAAGTAAGTAAGTAAGTAAGTAAATAAATAAATAAATAAATAAATAAATCTACACATAAAACTTATATCCTTTACACAGATTAACTCTGACTGGATCACAGACTAAATGCAAAATGCAAATCTATAAAATTCCTAGAGGATAATGTAGGAGAAATCCTAGATGACCTTGGGCATGGGCATGACTCTTAACACACATCACCAAAGACATAAGCTCTGAAAAATATTGATAAACTGGGCTTCATTAATATTTACCTTATGCTCTGCAAAAGACAATTTCAATAGAATGAGAACACAGGATACAAACTACATAAAATATTTGCAACAGACACATCTGATAAAGGAATGTTATCCAAAGTATAAAAATAACTTTTATAACATGATAATAAGAAAAAAAAACTGGTTAAACAATGGGCAAAAGACATGAACAGACACCTCACCAGTAAAGTTGTATGAATGGCAAATAAGCATAGAAAAAGCATTCAATATCATATATTACTAGAAAGTTGCAAATTAAAACAAGAAGATACCATTATATACCTATTAGAATGGACAAAATCCAGAACACTGACAACACCAAATGGCAGTGAAGGTGTGGAGCAACAGAAACTCTTATTCATTGATGGTAGGAATGTAAAAAGGTAGAGCCACATTGGGGACAGTTTAGTGGTTTCCTATAAAAGTGAACATACTCTTATCATGTGATCCAGCAATCATGCTCCTTGGTATTTATTCAAAACAGTTGAAAACTTATAGCCACACAATATCCTGCACATAGAGGTTTATAACAGCTTATTCATAATTACCAAAACATGGAAGCAACCAAGATGTTCTTCAGTAGGCGAATAACTATATGATGGTACATCCAGAAAATATGATATTATTCAGCACTAGAAACAAATGAGTTATCTATGATGCCAGGAAAAGACACAGAGGAAACTTAAATGCATATTAGTAAGTAAAAGAAACTAATCTGAAAAGACTACATACTATATGATTTTAATTATATTATATTCTGGAAAAGAAAGAAATATGGAGGAAGTTAAAAAATCAGTGGTTGCTAGTAGTTGGGGGTTAGGAAGAGATAATTGGCAGAGCGAAGACTTTCAGGGCAGTGAAATACCCTGTATGATATTATAATGATGGAAACATATTATACAATTTTTCAGACTTATAGAATTTACAACATCAAGTGTGATTCCTAATGTAAAACCATGGATTCTGGTTGATTTTTATGTGTCATTGTAAGTTCTTCAATCATAACTAATGTACCACTCTGGTGGGGGCTGTTGATTATGGGAAGGAAGCTTTGTATTTATGGGATCAAGGGGTATGTGTAAAATCCCTGTAACTTTCACTCAGTTGTGTTGTGAACATCAAAATACTAAAAAAAAGTCTTACTAAAGAAAAATGATAACCAAACAAAATGTAAAGCACAGTTTCTGTTCTTATAGAACTTGAGATCTAATTTTAGAAATACATGGCAAACAATGAGAAGTTGAATCACAAATGAAGGGCAATTACATGATATATCACATTTAATGAGTCTAGAAAGAACAATGAGCTTAAAACCAGGGAAACTCTGAATGAGCTGGAGTTGCCCATGAAGATTTGGTGGAAAAGATGAGACTAAACTTTATATAGTTCGGTTAAAATGAGAATAGAATGAGCAACCTAAATTAGAGAAAAGTTATCACGGACATTCATCCTTCTTTCTAAGTAGTGCCCTTGCTGTTCTGAGATTATATAAGAGTTTGCTGCTCTAGAAAGATGCTTTCTGAAAAGAGTGGTTCATCATATTTTTTGCTTAGTGTTTAAAATCTTTATAATATTATAGTACTATGTTTAAAAATGACTTTGATGAATAATTTATTGAATTCACGAGAATTCCCATTCTAAAGGAAGTTTTATTTTAAGTAAAACTTACCTGCTTCCTAGTTTAAAAGGTAAGGGCAACTCACTGATGCAGTATAAACATCCCAATATTATATTCTTCCAAATTTAAAAGTGTCAAAAGAAAAAAGGAACTTTTAAGAAAATCAGTATGAAATACCTATAAATAGGCTGTGAATTCCTTTAGGTTAATAATCATTTTTACTTATTGACATTTACATGAAACCTAGAACATAAATGACAGTCAAAAATCTTTTTCTGTCTTGATATTAAAATAATTCTAATTTAAGAATATGCTCACATTAATTAATTATAATAATTTTTTACATTTTGATGATGATCCTTAAATAACCAAATCAGAAATGTTACACTGTGTATATTTCATTTAAAATATAGCACATAGGCACATACACAAATATATTTAAATTTTAAAATGTCAGCAAAGATAATTGTTACATATTTTTTATATTTCAGAGTTGGTGGCTTATGGGCAAAAGAACTAATTTTAAATGAACTAACTTTAGAGCATGTAATTTTATAGACTCTACCATATTTTGATTATGAAATTGGCTTCATACCCTTTTAAATTTAATTATCTGAATGACACATTTTTCTCACATACATTCTTTTATCTCACCATATTTTCAAAGTGCATGAGTTATTTCTTTTAAATAACAAGGCAAATGATTGTTTTTAAATGGCAGGCTAGTACATGGCTAATGACATGTTCAATTTAAAAGGTTGTTGGGGACTTCTGGTCAAGATCGGGGCATAGGTAAACACACTCATCTCCTAGCACAGCCACATCAAAATACAACTAAATTATAAAACAACCATCACTCAGAACTGTCAGAATTCAAGTTGAGTGGAAGTATGAAAACTACCGAATTAAAGAAATCACACTTATCCAGACTGGAAGGAGGGACAGAGATGTGGAATTCGGTGGTCCCACATCTACATGTGATGGGTAAAAATTCAGGAGGGATATCTTGGGAGCAAGGATTCCCAGCCCTATATCAGGCACCCCCAGCCTTGGGTTCCAGGGCAAGGAAGATAAGTCCTCATAAATTCTAACTGCAAAACCCAGGAGGGACTGAGTTGGTGGAAGAAAATGGTTTTCATTCCTCTTGAAAAACCAACACACAGATTTACTCAGACTCACTCCCTCTGAGCTCCAGCACAGGGATAGCAGCTTGAAAGGCACCAGCAGCATATAGAGAAGAACTGAAGTATCTGGCATCAAGGCAAGGGGTTGGGGATAGCTTTCCACAGACAGAAAAGGGGACAAATGCTGTTTTCCCTTTTATGAGTCCTCCCCCAACAGAGCCACAGAGCTGGTAGGTGGGTGCCATATCTGAGACTCTATCAACCTGTCTTACACTGTTTTCCCCACCCTAGATATCCCCTGAGATCCTGTCCCACCCAATTTAAAGGGGCTCCCATGCTGTTAATGGAGACTTTTCCATATGAATTGTTGGTCTTGGCTCATGCTTCAAAACTTTCTACAACTTATCAAACAAGCAACAGGGGCCTCAGTTAGCCACCAGCCCTCTTTCAAAGGGGCCTCAGGCCCACCACTAGCTGCTGCCAGCCTAGGTTTGCAGCTTGGCTTCAACTGGAGTTGTCAAGCCCAGCCATTTCAGACTGTTTTATAGCTCAGGCAGGGTGGCCCCAGGCAAAACACAGGCTGGGGCTGACCTTGGCCAGCCATACCTGGAAAACCCCTGAGTCTATGTACCCAATGGACAGCTATAGACCATGTTGGAGCACACCACCCTGCCCCTGCATAGCTGATCCTCTATTGAGGGTGGAGGTTGGGGCTCAGTAGCCAGTGCTTTCAGCTGACTTACCTGAATAAGTCCCTCCTATTGACCTACCAACAAAAATCAAGTCTCAACTACAATGGAGGTTGTAATCAGTACACATGAAGGGCACACTTTAAGCACCCACTTTAGGTGATAGAGGACCCTACAGCACAACAACTACATTAGGTCATGCTACCCAGACAGGGAGTCATAGCAGCCCTGCCTAATACATAGAAACAGACACAGGGAGGCTGCTAAAATGAGGAAATAAACATGGCCAGAAAGAAATAAGAATTCCAGCCCCCTCCAAATGAGGATAGTATAAGCAGCCTCTGGGACAACTTCAAGTGTTCCAACATTCTCATCATAGGGGTTCCAGAAGGAGAAGAGAAGGAGCAAGCAATTGAAAATATATTTGAACAAAAAAATAATGAAAGAAAACCCTTATTTGGTGAATGAAATAGACAAGCACAGAGAGTCCCAAACAAGATGGATTCAAAGAGAATCACTCCAAGGAACATCATAATTAAAATGCCAAAGGTTAAAGATAAAGAGAGAATCTTAAAAGCAGCAAGAGAAAAGCCATTAGTTATCTAAATGGGAGTCCCTGTAAAACTGTCAGCTGATTTCTCAAAAGAAACTTTGCAGGCTAGAATGGACTAGCAAGACATATTCAAAGTCACTAAAAGGAGAGACCTATAGCCAAGATTGTTCTACCCAATAAAGTTATCATTTAGAACTGAAAGGCAGATAAAGAGCTTTTCAGACAAGAAAAAAAAAAACAAAAAGAGTTCATCATTACCAAACTATTATTATATGAAATGTTAGAGGGATTACTTAAGAAAAGAAGATCAAAACTATGAACAATAAAATTACAATAAATATAATCTATCAACAATTGAATATAAAAAACAAACTCAGCAAACAAAGAAAACAGACAGAATCATGGATGTAGATAGTGTTTTGATGGTTGCCAGATGGGAGAAGGCTGTGAGTGAATCGGTGAAGAGGTCAAGGGATTAAGAAGTGCAAATTGGTAGTTACAGAGGGCATGGGCTGTAAAGTACAACACACAAAATGAGTAGCTGAAGAACTTATATGCATATGACCCATGGACGTGAACAATGGTCGGGGGATTGCCTGAGGAAGGGAGCAGCTGCTGGGTCTGGGGGTGTGTGGAGGCAAAAGAGGTAAAAGTGGGACAACTGTAATAGCATAATCAATAACATATAACTTAAAAATTAAAAAATTGAAAGGTTATTGGAAATATTTTATCCAGATTATGAGACAATTCTATATTAATGCTAATTTATACTGTTTGACAGACTTTCAACAGCATGATGTTGCAGTAAAATTCATATAGATAACATTTCAAGGTTATTAAAAATGTCCCAAGCCTATCTTTTGGTAATAGACATCTCTATAAATTGTTCATGTATCACTAATGCACATAGCTGAGCTATATAGACTATGATAGACAGGTAGGTTAAAGGCTGTATTATATTTGTTCATCTATTCATACCAGCATACCTCAGAGTCTTCTAGTTCCTTTTCCCTTTTTCCCTCTCTAAAATCTCTTATTGATATATCTTCACCACCAGTCCCCAACCTTTTTGGCATGAGGGGCCGATTTCATGGAAGATAATTTTTCCATGGCCTGGGGCAGTGCTGTGGGAGACAGGAGGCAGAGCTCAGGCGGTATTGCCAACAAAGCTTTACCTGCTCACTGATTGCTTACCTTCTGCTGTATGGCCTGCTTCCTAACAGGTCACTAACCCCCTACCAGTCCACTGCCCAGGGGTTAGAGATATCTGCTCTACCCTATAAACACATTATTTCATCTTTTCAGTTCACTTGCTAAAAAATGTACTTCTTCATGTTACAGTTGTACCTTTTTGAGGCTGTTAGTCTATGAACCCGCTTTCTGTCTGTGAATCCCTTCATTTTTTGCCTTCCTTACCTTACTTACATTCCATGATTTACAATAATCGTATTCTTATAAATGCCTTTTGCTCTCCACTTTTTTTGTGCTTGGAACTATGAACTGAATAATTTTGGTAAAATCAAAACAAAACAAGTTTAATCCCAAACAAATCAAACCCCAAAACTTGGGAGGTTATCTTCAATATAATAAATGTACAGTCACCTCCTAAGCATTGGTAAAGTTTCCTTCCATCTATCCTACTATTACCACCAACTTCACTTTCCTAGCTTTAGACTAGTTTCCATTTTTGCTATAGCCCTCCCTATTATTGAATCTTTGACCAACTTTCACAGTGATCTTTGAAACTTTAAATCATGTTCTGTCACTTCCACACTTAAAATCCTGTAATGGTTCTCAGTTGCCCTTAAGTAGCACCTTAAACCCTAGAAGGAGGTTTACATCCTATATTGTGCATTACAGAGCCTTTTTATCTGCTTCTCATTCTCCTCTTAGGCTGTCTTTCTCTTCAGCACACTGAATCCACACTGTCCTTTCACAGTGCCTTGTAAGTATTGGTTAAACAAATGAATAAAAGAATGGATGAATGGAATATGTTGTTAGTTGTAAATGTAGAAATTTGGAAACATTGTATTTTTAAATGCCAGTACACACACTTAAATCACCAATGGATTGACATGTTTTTCAGAAAAAACTATTAATTTACGATCATTTTCTAATATAATGAAATGCACTTTGACTTCTCCAACAAAGATTTAATTATATAATCACTAATTTTTGTATTTTCAATAGCCAGAAAGAAGTGAATCTATCATATAGTTTTAATCCAATCTTATCATAAAGAGCTGGAAACTGTGGGTCACAGAATTTAAATAAATCATTAGTGCCACCCAACTAGCAAGTGGCAGAACTGCTATCAGGATCTAAGAGTAAATCTAACATCTTCCTTTCTGTAAAATGTAATGTAAAAACCTTCCAAAAATTGTTTAGGCTTTAATTTAGCAAGCTATTTATTAAAAATATGATGACAGAGGGCTTTAACATGGTCCTAAGTTACTGAGTTATCTTCGTTCTTATGTTCTAATGGTATAACTAAAAAATACTTCTCAGTGAAATGAAATCCAGTGTCTCTTTTCTGTAATTGGTTTTCACTGAGCCCGAGACATTCTTATTATTCTCTTATCATCCTTAGCACTCTTCTCTGTTTTTCTGTACAATTGATACTT
The DNA here is from genome assembly GCF_004126475.2 of Phyllostomus discolor. Lineage (NCBI taxonomy): Eukaryota > Metazoa > Chordata > Mammalia > Chiroptera > Phyllostomidae > Phyllostomus > Phyllostomus discolor. The sequence continues at coordinate 53,156,885 of NC_040905.2, forward strand.
GTTTGCTAATACACCTGTTAATATATAAGACTTTTAAAACTTGTTTAGAGATCACTTTAAACTTAGTTTAAATTGCATTTAGTTCGTGATTTAAGGCTAAAAATGGTATCAGCTCTGTCACCTTAACTTGTTGCCCTAAAACCTCCAGAAACAGATTTATAGAGGAACTATAAAGAGAAAAGCATATTTTCAAGTTGAATCTCTATCCACCCAGAGTAATAAAATAGTCAGAGTTCGGTATAATTACCTGCTAGATTGCATACACACACACATACTATAAACCCCAGCCCAATAGTTGTTACTACATGGAGGCAGTAAGTTTTTTTGTCACCGGTTTTCTTATCACTACACTTTCCTCAGTCTCCCCCATTCTTATCTCATTGTTTCTTCTCCTATAACATGTTTTAGTTAACTCACAAGAATACTGGGACTTTAACAGAATAACTGTCAAAGAAATGTTTCCAGTGGGGAAGGTTGGCTCAATTAAAACAAAGTGAGCTGTATTTCACTGGTGTTGGTGTTCTCGAGTTCCAAGATAGAGACAACTGTATCCACAGGTCATCCTGATTTTAGTTACTGGTGTTAATAAATTGTACTGCTTATTACTACATACAAGTCTATCATCCATACTCATTCTGTTTTCTTATGCTTTGATCCTAAAGACTAATATGCCTCTACATCCAATTTTAACTTCTCATAGTTTGTTTTGTATGCTTTTCCCTTTAGTTTATATTGTGATTCTTTCCTTTTTGTGAAACTGGTTATACAGAGGTCCCTGAGAGCATTAGCAAGGCCCATTCTTAGCTCTTGTGACTGAATATTAAAAAAAGGTGTAAATAGTTCTCACTACAATAAACCTGATTTCTTTTATCTACATGCAGATTACATTGCAAATTTCTTGATCTACAAATTATGTGCCTCTCAAAATGCATAAGCTTTGTTACCTTGGACAAGTAAAACACTTAAATCTCAAATCTTTTAGGATTCACAACACTAGCCCTGTCTAATCTATACATTATTGTGACACTCAAATTACATATTCATGGGAAAGCAATTTATAATAGATAAAGAGATATTATAAAATGGGCAATCATCATGTCACTATTTATACTAACTTTTTCCCAAATTATGTACATGTGTTAGAATCATTGTTTTAAATGTGCCATTTGATTTTCCATATATATCGGGGATTAAGGTGTCTGTAGAAAAGTAAACTCTTTAAGGTACTGAAGAAGTAGCTGATAAATCCATTTGTTTATTGGCTTCTTAGAATTCTGACCTAAAATTCTAAAATCAATCAATTTCAAAAGGTATTTATTTCATCAAAGGTGGTGGGTGAATGTTGCCAAGGAGAGGTTTGTTGCCCCTATCAGAACCTACTGATAATTCTTACCAGCACAGTTGAGAGGTAACTGACATTGTGTTTCTCCTGTTAATGCAGGTGTTCTCAACCTTGGCTACACATTAGAGCTTTCTAAGAAACTTTGAAAAGAAAACAAAACAAACAAAAAGGATGCCTCATCCATACCTCAGACCATTACACCAGATCCCTGGAGACAGGACTTGTGGTTTGGGGCAGGAGTGGGGCATGGTGGAAGGGTTTAATTCTCCCAGGTAATTCTAGTGTGCAGCTAACTTTAATCACAGTCAAGCCTACAGAAGTACATCCCATTGCAGGGGGGAATTCAGGTGGTAGAGAAGAGAGTTTGAAATTTGAATGTGTACACAAATCACTAGAGAATCTTGTTAAAACAAAAATCCTAACTGTGGTCCGTGGACTGGCCTAAGATTCCATATTCATAATAAGCTGTCAGGCTTTCAGATATCTGGAATCCATACTGCTGAGTACCGTCTATGTTTTGATTAGCATGGGAATAGAGGGCATGTCAAATGGCACTATGAAGCAGTCAAGTAAAGTGTAATTTTTCACAGAATGCTTTTATCCTTTTTAGGTCTTTTGGACATAAATGGATTTTTTTTTTTGCTGTTATTGTACTGTTGGATAAACTTTTTATTGTGATAAAATATCATAATGTAAAATGTATCCTTTTAACGATTTTTAAGTATACAGCTTAGTAGCATCAAACACATCACATTCTTGTGGAACCATCACCACTGTCCATCTCTAGAACGTTTTTGTCATCCCAAACTGATCTCTGTGCCCATTAAACAATGAACTCTTCATTCCCACCTCTCACTAGTCTCTATTAACCACTCTGTTACTTTCTGTCTGTGTGAACTTGACTGTTCTAATGGCCTCATGTATGTGGAACTGTACAATATTCGTGCTTTTGTGTTTGGCTTATTTAACTCAGCATGTCTTCAAGGTTCATCCGTTGTATTGTGTAGCATGCATCAGAATCATTCCTCCTTAAGGATGAATAATATTCCATTGTTATGTATATACCAGACATTGTTCATCCATTAACCTACGGATTAACATTTGAGCAGTTTTTAATTTTAGCTATTGTGAATAATGCTGCTATAAACATTGGTTTTCAATGAGTCTTTTTTGTAAACAACAGAAATATTTTATCATCTGTATTAGATGATTCAAAGGAATTCATATTGATTTTGTAAGGTATGACAATAAACATTATAATTAATAATGAAAAAGCCCTTGTTTTTTAGAAATACACAGGAGTGAAATGGCATGGCGTGTGTAATTAACTCCTAAAACATTTCAGCAATAAACAACAGAGAAGAAAAAGTGATGAAAAAAAGGACCCAGGGCAAAAAATTGATAAATTAATAATTGTTGAGTTTGGAATTAGGTATATTTGATATATTCTCTTTAAATGTGTTTAAAACATTTAAATATTATAAAAGGTACAGTCCATCTTAAATGTCTGCAGACCCTGTGTTTGTGAGTTTGTCCACTTGCAAACATATATTTGTAACACCAAAATCAACATTGTGACACTTGTGTGGTCATTTGTGTACATGTACAGGGCATTGAAAATATTCGAGTCTCCCAACAGCAGACATTCCCAGCCTTGGAGAACAAAATGACACTCTGTCATCTTGATTCAGCTCTCATAGTGTAAACAAATGTCCCCACCACTATTTATTTAGTGCCACATTTTCCATACATCTGTGCTTTTTGGTGGTTATTTTTGATGGTTTTTTGCTGTTTAAAGTGCTCCCCAAGAATAGTGCTGAAGTGCTGGCTAGGGCTCCTGAGCACAAGAAGGATATGATGTGCCTTGCAGGAAAATACATGTGAGATAACCTTTGTTCAGACATAGGTTATAGTGCTATTATTCATGAATTCAATGTTAAGAAACATGTATCACTTAAGCTGTTTTAAACAGAAATACATATAAAACTAGGTTATATATTATAGGGCCTAATCTTGTTTTCCCCTAGGAATGATCATTCTGTATTTGCTGACTTACTGATTGTGGCAAATTTAAAGAACATAACTCCTGTCATTATTGAGAAGTGACTGTAATTACTAAGTGCCTAGATTATTTCCCCATTGAAAAACTTTCATTACCTCAGAGAAGTCAAAATACAATGTAAAACTGTGCATGATTTATTATGATAGAGGTGGCATCACTAATAAGAGTTAAAAGCAACAAGAGAGAAGTCAAATGTCATGGGGTGTATGAGCATCCTAGACCACAAACCTGAGGACAGACATTTACAGTTTCCTCATCATTCCCCATATACAATTATTCACCATGTCCTCTGGAAATCACCTGATAAAGAATATGTCTCTACCATCCATCATTTCTTTTATCATCACTTCTGGATTTCTTGAGCAATTTCTTAAACATTCTTTCAGTCTCTTGTATTGTTTTTCTTACATCCATTCCTCTGATAAAGGTGACCATGATGCACTACTTAAAATATTTCCCTGATTAACATCATTCAATGACTCTAAAGGATTCTAGGAAGCATTTTTAACCCGAGTCCAAGAATGGTGTTCAAGAAATCAGGACCCCATTAGATAGTCTACAAAGATGTTAAAATGCTTCTAAGTGATTCTCCTTCCATGCTCCTCCACCCTGCAACCTGGAGAAGATATATAGCTTTAATCATATTCTGTAAGGAGTCTTGATCACATACCCTTACCCCCCACCAAAAAAATCAATGTCTTCAGCAAAGCCTAGAAGACCTTCTAATAATCTCATTCCTGCCACACTTCCAGCCTAGTGTCTCAATACTCCTCCTTTACGCTGCAGCAACACTGAACTGCTTGTGGTCCCTGGCACACATCACAGCTGTGCTTGTAGTAATTACATTGATTGAAATGCATTTTTGGTTGCACATTCCTACACTTTACTTGATTAAATTCTCAATCCTTAAGACACCCTTCACCGATACTGTAAGTACAATAGACGGGTTATAATAAGTAATAAAATGATCAGTGTATCTGAACACAATGGAAGAAAGTACAGTGCTGTGAAATGATGTCAGAGAGGTAGTCAGGAGCCAGATTATATGGAGACTGGTAGAGTGAGCTAAGAAGTTTGTTTGCCTTTTATGCCTGTGTGATGAAAAGCCATTAGAGAGTTGTAACAAGGGAATCCAATATGACTGAATTCCATATTTAAAAATGTTACTCTGATGTACAGAGAAAAAACTGGGTAAAGTGATGGGCTGAAGAAAGGAGATTAGGATAATATTGCAATGATCTATCCAAGATGATGGTAACTTGGCAAGGATGGCAGCAGTAAAAATGAAAAGAAATAGAACTTCTGGATTTAGACTAAGATGTTTTGGAGATCAAGTTGGCAGAGTGTACTGATGAACTGTTTCTGGTAAAAAGGGAGAAACTACTATTTTGATTCCAGTAATTGGATGAATAATTGTGCTATTTCCTGAGGGGGGGGGGTGAAGAAAGGAAGAATGACTTCCAATATTCTTGCTTAGAATACTGAGTGGATGGTGGCAGGCATGAAATAAATATGTAACCAATATAAGAAAAAACAGATTTTCTATGGTATAGATTATATGTGAATGTGTTTGGTGTAGGTACTTAGGAATATCTAGTTTCAGAAATCAATCTCTAATTCTCAGAAAGTTTTGTTTTCAATAAAAAGTTAGGAAGACTACCTTTAAAGCAAAATTCTTATTCTGATGGCATTTATGAAATAACTTTGTGAACATTAAAACTATGTGGAGGTGAAGCCTTCTGAGCCCATGTAGAGAAAGATTCACATTTAATTAGAATTATTCATACAATGCTTCAGACTTCTTTTCTTGTTGAGCTATTCTGAGAATTCTTACTCTGATGGTGTTTATGAAATAACTTTGTGGACATTATAAACTATGCAGAGGTGAAGTCTTTTGAGCCCATCTAGAGAAAGATTCACATTTAATTAGAATTATGTACATAATACTTCATACTTCTTTTTTGTTGAGCTATTGAGTATTGATGATATGGATTTAAACACAACTTGACTTGAATCTTTAGGATCAATCCATTTTTAACAACTGATCTAATAAAATAATAAATAGATTCTTTACAAAATCCTTTTTGAGATTATAGCCTGTAATTTTTAAACTTGATAATTGAGGGAGGATTAATGGCTGTAATACTAATCATGAATAAAAATGACAGAATTTAGCCTTTCATCATACTATACCAAGTGATTTTTTTTTTTGGTAAATGTGGAACAAATACTTTGATTTACTTTTAGTTAAACACTACATTATTAGTCAGATTCAGCTGCCTCAGAAGAAAACTTCTTTTCTCAGTTTTTTTTCTTTTTTTCTACTTGGGGTTAAAACTGACACACTATGTGTCATGCTGACAGTGACTTCAGTCCTGTTTTGGTAGTCATGTATGAGTACTTATTATTGACATATCCAGTTCTATGTCTACTGCAATTGTAAACATGGTCTATGCCTTTTCCACTCTCATGTGCCTCCATTCACTCACTTGCTTAAATTTAAACTTGCTTAAATTTATTCAAAAGCTCTGGCTGATTTCTCATTTCCAACTGTCATAGCTGCATCTCTATGTTTAAGGACTCTTTTTCCTAAAACTGCAGAAACCTACTATGAGGCCAAAAGTGCTGGAGAGTTTACACCCTGCATCCAGCTTTCTTACGGCCAAGGTGGGGTAATTCAGAACTACTGGCAGTGCTCTGTTGTCCCAAGTTTCTCACAGCATTGAGGCTCAGACACTCTTCATGTTGGGTGGCTTAATGAAACATCCATAGTGGCAGTCTTCCTTTGCTTATTTTACCTCTACACTTCCCTAATCTTCTTTAAACTTCCCAGGTAAACTGCTTACACTCAAAAGTTCATGCCTCAGAGAATCCAAACTGAGACGCTTCCCTACAAGGGCACTCTTCTTTACGTCTTCCCCATGTCAGTCAATGACACCTCCAATCTATCAGCTTCTAGGCCAAAATCCAAGGCATCATTCCTGATTCTTCTTTTTGTTGTTTTTTTCTTTTTCACACCTCACATTAGCTTCTTTAGAAAACACTTCAGGATTTATTTTGAATATATCTAGAATTTGGCCAGTCATTTGCATCCTCAGTGTTACTAGGCTACTCAGATAGCCCCAACAAAATATCAGAGATTGAGTTGTTTAAACAATAGCCGTTTCCTCACAGCTGTGGAGGCTAGAAGTCTGAGATCAAGATGCTACCAGTTTGGTTTCTTCTTGGCTTGCCTTTTTACTGTGTCTTCACATGGCCTCCTCTTAACACATGCGCATCCTTGGTATCTCTTTGTATGTCTTAATCTTCTGTTTTGTAAAGACACAAATCACATTGGATTAGGGCTTACCCTAATGGCCTGCCTCATTTTAACTTAATTACATCTTTACAGGTCCTATTTCCAAATAGAGTCACATTCTGAGGTACTGGGAGTCAAGTCTTCAACATTTGAATTTTGGAAGAACACAATTCAGCACATAATAGTGACCTCATTCCTAATGCCCCAGTTTAGTCTAACTCAGTGTCTTTTTCTGTCTGAAAAATCAATAGCCTCCTCCTGCCCTAACTGTGCCATTTTATTTCCTCTACTAATTCTATTTATTTATTTATTTATTTATTTATTTATTTATTTATTTTTAATAGTATGTTTTCCATTACCACACTGTTGTCCGTGTCCATGAGTCCTTTCCTTTTTGCTCCATCCCTCCTCCCCGTGCTCTCCCACCTCTCTTAGTTCTCATCCTGCTCTCTATCTATGAGTCTGTCTCTATTTTGCTTGTTAGTTCAGTTTGTTCATTAGATTCCACATATGAGTGAAATCATATTGTATTTGTCTTTCTCTAACTGGCTTATTTCCCTTAGTATAATGTTCTCCAGGTCCATCCATGCTGCTACAAAGACTAAATTTACAAAGATTAAATTTTCTTATTTTTTATGGCCAAGTGGAATTCCATTGTGTAAATGTCCCATAGCTGTTATACCCACTCATCTATCAATTCTTAATACAATAGTCAGAATTATCTCATTGAACTGTTCAAAACTGACTAAAGGCTTCCCAACTGATTTAGAATAAAACACTGTGACCTACAGAGTGTTCATTACCCCAGCTCCTTTCCTCCCTATCATCACATTCAATTCCCTTCTTCCTCTGTCACACTCATCCAGCCTCGCTGACCTCCTTGCTGTCCCTTCAGCAAGCAGGGCCTCTACGTGTTCTCCTACCTAAAATGATACCCCCATTAACATCTGCACGGCTATCTCTATTCCTCCCTCAAAGTCTTTCCTCAAAGCTCATCCCAGGAAGTAGTCATCTAGGCACCCCACATCTAAAATTTCAATCCCATCCTGTTACTTCATTTCCCATTTCCTTGCTGTTTTTCCTTCTCCCGAGCAATTATCACCTTCCAAATGTATATTTTGCATATTAATTTATTTTAATTTCTATTTCTTTCACTAAAATATAAGCTTCAGGGCTGGAATTTTTGTCTGTTTTATTCATTCCTGATACCTCAGCACCTAAAATCACACTCAAAACATAGTAGATGTTCAAAAAATGTATGTTGAGTGAATGAGTGGTTCTCCTTAGCACACTAGGAAAATAATCATTGTTATGAAAATTTGGCCTAATATTATCTAAAGGTTACATAGGCTTTTCTCCATATTTTTGTCATGTTTTTATAACAGTTCCTGTCCTCAATATGTGATAAAGATAGACAATGTCATTATAATTCAATGTCAAAAGTGAGTTTCATCTATTATTTTGTATAGAATAGATGAAAAATGAGAAAATAAATTAGCAAATTGAAAAGCAGCACACCTAGTCTCAGAAAGATTTCCCAGAATGCCATTACTGATTTGATGTTTAAAGTAAAACATCTTCATCATTTATTTAGTGATTGTTCATTGATTATTATGAATCTGCCATCACTCATTTAAAAGCTGAGAGTACAAAGGTAAATAAGACTCAGGCCTTAATTAGGAGGGCTGTATAGAACCTGTTCTGAAATTACAATTTCCATCTTTGTGGAGTTGTGAGGAAGAAGCAAAGGGTAAGGAGGAGGAAAATGTGAAAGAAGATAAGAAAAACAGGGAGGAGGAGGAAGATCAATCACTAATATTTGTAGAACTAAATTTCTAAGCAAACAGAAATTTATGAATCTCTTAGTAGCTAAATGAACAATGCCTTTTAGTGAACAAAGAAGGGGAAAAATAAGAGATGTCTCAAAGGCAGCCCTAAAATGACACTTTGAAGATTCTTCAAAGATCCATATTGTGTATCTCTCTCTCTTTTTTTATTTTTCTCTTCCAGTGAAAATCTTTTTATTTTTAATGATTTTAATTGTTCAAGGATAGTTGTCTTCATTTTCCTACCACCACGGCCCCCCACCCTCCACCCTCACTCCTTCCCCACTTTGGCTTTCTCCATGGGTCCTTTATAACACGTTCCCTGATAACTGTTCTTATTTCCTCCCAAATCACTCTCTCTCATCCCCTCTTGTTACTGTCAATTTGTTCCTTATATCAATGCCTCTGGTTATATTTTGCTTGCTTGTTTGTTTTGTTGATTAGGTTCCATTTATAACTGAGATCATATGGTATTTGTCTTTCACCAAAGTCAATAATCAGAAATTAAAGGCATTTTTGCACACCAACAACAAAATCTCAGAAAGACAAATCAAGAAAAAACATCCCATTTGCTATAACAACAAGTAAAATAAAGACCTAAGACTCAACCTAACCAAGGAGGTAAAATACCTATCCTCAGAAAACCATGACAGTGAAGACAGAAATTAAGGAAGACGCAAATATACTGTGTTCATGGATTGGAAGAATTGACATCATCAAAATGTTCATGCTACTCAAAGCAATTTATAGACTCAATGCAATCTCTATTAAAATACCAATTACATATTCCACAGATATAAAACAAACATTTCACAAATTTATGTGGAACCATAAAATTGCTGAGACCCCAGATAGTTTCAGCAATTGTGAAAAAGAAGAAAAAATACGAGGGGTCACAATCACTGACATCAAACTATGTTACAAGGCCACTGTAATCAAAACAGTCTGGCTGGCATAAGAACAAAGACCCATATTGTGTCTTACTTTTGTTCTACCTTTGACACAATTGATATCCAGTTCAATTCTGGAGTAACAGTACAGGTGATTAAGCAGCCTTAATGAAGCTTCTGCCATTCTGTTAGCTGGATGCAGAATGCATTCAGTATAAGGAGTTTTCAAAAAAAAAGGGCAATTACATATTGACCATCATAAGTTTCTTTTTTAATTGAAGTTATTGGGGTGACATTGGTTAACAAATTTATATAGGATTCAGGTGTTTGATTCTATATGGAGCAAAAGTAATGCCTGCTTGGGTGTGGTTGGTAGGATAATAATATCGCTGTACTAATTTATAGTTTTAATTTGAACATTTCACCTAAAATGTCATATGGTGTGTTTGAGTGTGGTATTGCTATGTTACAGAATTACATGCTTATGATTTTGTAATAAAATATTTTGTAATAAAAAGGGACATTATTTATGCTGGACCCTGTATATTTTCAGCATATTATATTGTGTGCCCACCACCCCAAGATAAACCTTTTTTCTTCACCATTTATTCCCTCTCTACCCTATTCTACCACCCCCACCACCTTTCCCTTCTGGTAATCACCACACTCTTGTCTGTGTCTATGAGGTTTTGTTTTTTTTCTGAACCTTTTTACCTTTTTTATCTAATCCTTAACCACTATCCCTCTGATGTCTGTCAGTCTGCTCTCTATCTATGACTCTGTTTGTCTTTCATTTATTAGTTTATTTTGTTCTTTGAGTCCACATATGTGTGAAATCATTTGGTACTTGTCTTTCTCTGACTGGCTTATTTCACTTAGCATGATGCTCTCCATGTCCATCCATGCTGAAGCATGGGGTAAGTGTTCCTTTTTATGGCTGAATAGTATTCCATTGCACAAATGCACCTCAGCTTTTTTATCTCCTCGTCTACTGATAGACACTTAGACTGCCTCCAAATCTTGACTATCATAAATAATGCTGCAATGGACATAGAGGTGCATATATTCTTTTTAATTTGTGGTTCAGGTGTATTTGGATATGTTCCCAGAACTGAATTTGCTGAGTTGTAAGGCAGTTCCATTTTTAACTTTTTGAGGTAACTCCATCCTACTTTCTACAGTGTCTATACTAGTCTGTAATCTCAGCAATAGTGCATGAAGGTTTTTTTTCCCTACATCTTTGCCAACACTTGTTTTTTTATTGATTTATTGGTGATAACCATTCTGACAGGTGTGAAATGATAGCTCATCAGATGATTAATGATGTTGAGCATCTTTTCATATACTTACTGGCCAACTGTATGTTCTCTTTGGAGAAGTGTCTATTCAGGTCCTTTGCCACTTTTTAAAATTGGATTGTTTATTTTCTTGGTGTCAAGTTGTGAATTTTTACAGCACAATTTACAATAGTTAAGTGCTGGAAGCATCCTAAGTGCCCATCAATAAATGAGTGGATAAAAAACTATGGCACATTTATACAATGGAATAATATGCAGCAGAAAGAAAGAAGGAGCTCCTACCTGTTGCAACAGCATGGAAGGATCTGGAGAGCATTATGCTAAGTGAAATAAGCCAGGCAGTGAAAGACAAATACCATATGATCTCACCTACCAGAGGAAACCGATCAACAAAACAAACAGGCAAGAAAAATATAACCAGAGACATTGAAGCAAAGAACAAACTGACAGTAACCAGAGGGGAAGGGGGAAAGGGATAATGGGAAGAAATAGGGGAAGTGCTATCAAGGAACATGTATAAAGGACCCATGGACAAAGCCAAAGGGAGTAGGTTCAAGGGTGTGAGGTGGGGATGTGTGGGGCAGGAGGGGTGTGATGAGGGGAAAATGAAGACAACTGTACTTGAACAATAATAAAATAAATTATAATAAAATAAAAATAAATGAAACAAATAAATATAAATTAAAAATATGATATTAATCCCTTATCAGATGTGTCATCAACAAATATGTTCTCCCATTCAGTGAGTTGTCCTTTCCTTTCGTTGATGATTTCCTTTGCTGTGCAAAAACATTTTAATTTTATGTAGTCCCCTTTGTTTATATTTTTTTGTTTCCCTTGCCCAAACAGATATATCAGAAAAAAATAATGCTACAAGAAATGTCATTGATTTTATGGCTTATGTTTTCTTCTAGGGTTTTACAGTTTTGAGTTTAATATTTAAGTTTTTAATTAATTTTCAGTTTATTCATTTTTCCATTATTGAGTATGGTGAAAGAAAGCGGTCTAGTTACATTTTTGCATATATCTGTCCAATTTTTTCCCAACACCAGTTATTGAATAGACTATCTTTACCCCATTGTATGCTCTTACTTCTTCTGTCAAATATTAATTGGCCATATAGGTGTGGGTTTATTTCTGGGCTCTCTATTCTCTTTCATTGATCTATATGTTTATTTTTATGCCAGTACCATGCTGTTTTGATTAGTGTGGCTTTGTAGTATCATTTTATGTTTTGTTTTTTTCTCAAGATTGCCATGGCTTTTTTGCTGCTGTGTAGTATTCCATTGTCTAAGTATCTTCTCTGACAGCATGAGTGGAAATGTAGACTATTATGGTAAATGAAATAAGCCAGACAATGAAAGACAAATACCATGTGATCTCACTCATGACTGGAATCTAATGGACACAGTAAATGAATGAGTAAAACAGAATCAGAGGCACAGAGACATGCAACAGACTGACAGTTGTAAGAGAAGTAGGGGAGGTTGGGAGTGGTTGAAAGAAGGTGAAGAGATTGGGAAAGAACATATATGCATCACCTATAAACATTAACAATGGTGTGAGAATTGACTGTGAGGGGCTAGGGGAGGAGCAAAGGGGGGAAATTGAGACAATTGTAATAGCATAAAAATAAAAAAGACCCAATTTAAATATATATATTAAACATACATATATTATATGCATGTATATATGTAATATATATGATTGCTATGGCCATTGAGGGTCTTTTGCAATTCCTATAAATTTGTGTAATATTTGTTCTATATTTGTGTAGTATGCCATTGATATCTTGGTAAGAATTGCATCGAATCTATAGATTACTTTGGGTAGTGTGGATATTATAATGATGTTAATTCTTCCTGTCCATGAACAGGTATATGCCTCCACTTATTTGTATTTTCTTCAATTTCTTTCTTCAGTGTCTTATCAGTTTCTGAATACAGGTCTTTTACCTTCTTGGTTAAATTTATTTCTAGACATTTTATTTTATTTTCTTGATCCAATTGAAGATTGGTTGTTTCCTTGTTATCCCTTTCTAATAGTTCATTATTGATGTATTAAAATGAAATTAAATTATGGATATTTATTTTGTATCTTGCTACTTTACTGAATATTTTATCAGTTCTAGTAGTTTGTGTGTGTGTGTGTGTGTGTGTGTGTAATTTTTAGGGTCACCTATCTATAACATCATGTCATCTGCAAACAATGATGGTTTATGTCTTTTTCTTCCAATTTGGATTTTTAAAAAAATTTCATCTCTTTTCTTTTTTTTAAAATATTTTATTTATTTTTAGAGAGGGGAAAGAAGGGAGAAAGAGAGCAAGAGAAACATCAATGTGTGGTTGCCTCTTGAGCACCCCTTAATGGGGACCTGGCCCTCAACCCAGGGATGTGCCCTGAGTGGAAATCAAACCAGCGACCCTTTGGTTTGCAGGCCGGCACTCAACCCACTGAGCCACAACAGCCAGTGTTGTCTTCTTTTCTGATGGCTATGGCTAGAACATCCACTTCTATGCTGAATCAGAGTGCTGAAAGTGATCATTCTTGTTTTGTTCCCAGTTTTAAAGGAAACACTAGTCATTTTCTGCATTGTGTATGATGCTTGCTGTGGGTTTGTCATATATGGCCTTTATTATCTTGAGGTATGTACACTTTTTCCCATTTTGCTGAGTTTGTCATAAATGGGGACTGGATTTTATCAAATGCTTTTTTTTTGCATTTATTGTTATAATCATGCAGTTTTTATACTTAATTTTGTTCATGTAGTGTATCATGTTTATTGATATGGGGATATTGTACCAACCTTGCATCTCTGAAAGAAAATCACACTTGATCATGGTATATGATCTTTTAAATTTATGACTGGATCTGGCTTGCTAATGTTTTGTTGAGGATTTTAGGATTTATGTTCATCAGGAATATTGGCCAAGAATTTTCCTTCTTTGTAGTGTCTTTATCTGCTTTTGAAATTAGGATGCTGATGGCCTCTTAAAGTGAACTTATGGGTCTTTCATCCTCTTGAGTTTTTGGAATAGTTTCAGAATGAAAGGTGTTAATTCTTGTTTGAATTGTAAAATGCTTCTGTGAAGCCATCCAGTCCACTTTCATTTGTTTGGGGTCTTTTGATTACTGCTTTAATTTCACTAGGTGCAGTCTGTCTATTCAGATTTTCTGATTCTTCCTGATTCAGTTTTAGAAGATTGTATGCTTTTATGAATTTATTCATTAGGTCAGATTGTCTGAGTTGCTGGCATATAGGTGTTTGTACCAACAGAGTTTTTTTGGTACGTGGCTTGCCATCCTAGTAGGAAGCCCAAATTTGATTTTCTTTTGGGCATGTATGTTTGTATGTGAAGATAAAAGGGACTTATTAGAAGAAGAATGATTACTTCAGTCCCAATATTTCCTCATAGGCACATAATAATTGCTGTTAGCAATGAACTGTTCTAAAGTTCAGAGGTATAGCATCAGTAAAATAGATGTGTATAGATATCAAGATTTGCAGCCAATAAAATTAAAACAAATATTCTTAAGTCTCTCCTTAGAGATGCACACAATTAATTGAAGACAGATAATTGCATGTGTAATGGCTTCTTATATGCTAAGTACCTGTTTACAAATCAAATTATTCAATTTGGAGTCTCAAGTGTGTGCTGTAAACTCAATTAACCCCTTATGGCTTGCATAAACACCTAGTTTATAACAAGAAGGACTTTAATATTTTCAGTTCATTTAAATTATAATACAAATTTACACAACAAATAGTGAAGTAAAAATCTGTTATCATTTACTAAGCTAAGGGATGTAACATATCAAGTGATGCTCAGAATCATTTGCTGTATTGTTTGAAGCTCACAGATTTATTTGTGAAACCTGCATTTAAATAAGTTCTCTATGAAAATGACACAATCCAAGAGATATTATAAAACATGTTTTATAAAAATATTAGAGGCAATTTTCTAAAGACATTTGAGAGTTAAAGCCAAGCTGTGGCCAAATATAAAAAGTAGGTGTGTTTTTCATTTAATCATTCATTCATTTGAAAGTTATTGCACAGCATACATAAAGTCATGGAAGGTGTGGAACGAAAAAAGGTGTGATCTCTGCATTTGACACAGGATTAGATGAATCTGACCCATAACTCTAAATGCTGTCGGAGGCGTAAGCATGGTGATATGAGCCCAAATGCTGGAGTCACACAGGCTCTATAATCAACCAGCTCCATACCTCAGGAAATGAGCAAACATTTGTGTCATCACTTTTAGCCTTGGTTTTCGTATTTCTGAATATAGACCATTATAGAACCATGCTCCAGTAGCAGTGTCAGAATAATAAAATGTTTCAAATAATCTAAAAAATTACAGAAAAACAAAATATATTTCATTGGATGACTTAAGAAAAAAACAGTTTCTATTTTGCCATGACTTAATTTCCATCATTTTTACAGATAAATAAAAGAAGAGAAAAAAACTCTATTACATTTACAGATGAGTAAAACAAGGCTCATAACTGGATAATAAATGCCACAGGCCCAGGAAGATTCTTTTATAGGTAGAATAAAAATAATCGAGGATAAGACTATCATTCATTTGTTGAAGTAAGACTCTTTCCTTGAAGGTTGTGTGATCATATGGCTACATAAATGACAGAAAAACATGGTGAAAGGGCAAATTATAGAGTGTTTGTGGTGGTTAAAATTACATTTATTACTCTTTTATGGATTTGAGGCTTAGTTTAAAAGCAAAAAATGCCTTTTGTAGGAAGAATATGGTAAACACTAGGAAAAATAATTTGAGTTTTTTTCCTTTGTTATTTATATTCTATCAGACTCTCCAACTTAAAAGAAATGATTCCTCTCTCCAGATGAAAACAAATTAAAACTCTCATATAAAACATAAGAAGAAAATAGAACATATACCTATTTTATTTTTACATTGTCCTTTACAAATGCTCTGTTTGTAATAGAATTTAGTTTGCCTTTTAGTGGTGGTAAGTAAAAACAAAGATATATCCCTGGCATTGGTAGGCCCAGGCATAGGAGACTTGATAGAGGTGGTTAGTTTTGAACATTACTGATTTTAATATTCATTTTGGTAACTGAATATTGACTGTTTGAGTTGTGTGAAGTTTGTTAGTAATCTATATTCATTTTACTTGGCTTCTAAAATGTAATTGCATTCTATGTGAGGCTTATAGGCTCAGGAAAAACAAAGTTTTCAAATATGATTTCTCTCTTGCTTCCTTTCTTCCCTCTTTTATTTTCTTTCACTCTTCCTCCCCTTTCCCTCCCTCTCTTTTTCTTCTTGTTTGTGTTTCTAAAGAAGGATGAACAGTCTCCCCTATTTAAATTCTGTTTCATTAAAAGGAAGAAACTGTTGGGAAAAAATACCGATGACTTATTCCCATGATGATTGTACTACACATGTTTAATATCTACTATAAATTAAGTTTAAATAGAAAATACTGTGTTTTTTTGTCAAAAAATCACCATGGAACTGCCAAAACTAATTGCATGCAATCCCATTTTTGTGGTTAGGTAGGGAATATATATTGAAAAATAACCATGCATTCATTGCATGCTTTGCACCACTCTTTGAGAATTATGGTTTCAGTGGTAATTGTACATTTCCAGCAGTGATTCAAAGTATTAGACTTCTGTGGCTCTTATGCATCACAGCCTTTTATGACTTGTAGACAGCCTCTGAGTATGCTTTTATTGTAGCCATTTTCTCCATGTTCAGCTCTATCTCTTTTTCATGCATTAGACTTGTCAGCTGAAGTGTTATTTTTTATATAGTCAACACTAGAAAAAGATATGCCTATAATTCCATTGGATGTAAGAATATTTATAAAAATATTACAAATTGATTATTCATCACTAGAAAGATAATATATTATAATAGCTTTTCAAAATAGCAAGCTATGGTTTTATTTTGTCTGAAAAAGTGGGGAAATGGGGGAAAACTCATTTATACCATATGTTTCATTTAGCACCCATTTCATCTCTTTGTATTATAACTCCTTTTTTCTTGTTTGTGGAAGCCAAATGTTACTTAGAACATGATGATAATGTAGAGGAAAAGAATGTAGGTACAAAAATCAAGGAATAAAACCAACTCATAAAACTCAATAAGAAAAAATAAATAATCCAATAAAAAATGAACAAGGGGCAGGAGAAGGCATTTCTCTAAAGAAGACACACAAATGGTGAACAGACACATGAAAAGATGCTCGGCATGACTGATCATTAGGGAAACACAGATCAGAACCTCAACAAGATACCAGCCCACCCCAGTCAGCATGGCTATTATCAAAAAATCGATAAATAACATGTTGGCTAGACTGTAGAGAAAAGGGGATCTTTGTGCATGTTGGTGGGACTGCAAACTGGTGCAGCCACTATGGAAAACAGTATGGAGATTTTTCAAAAATCTACAAATAGATATACCACAACCCAGCAACTCCACTTCTAGGTATTTATCCAGAGAAAATGAGAACACTAATTAGAAAAGAAATATGCACTGGTATGGTCACTGCAGCATTATTTACAATAGCCAAAATATGGAAACAACCTAGGTGCCCATCAGATCAATGAATGGATAAAGGAGATGTGGTATATATATATATATATATATATATATATATATATATATAATGGGATATTACACAGCAATAAACAAGAATGAAATACTGATATTTGTGACACTATGGATGGATGAAGAATGTGTTATGTTAAGTGAAATAAGTCAGGAAGAAAAATACAAATATCCTATGGTTTTACTTACATGTGGGATCTAAAAACAAAAGAAACAAAACAAAAACAGACTCATAGAAACAAAGATCAAAGGGATTGTTATCAGAAGAACAGGGGTAGATGATGGGTGAAAAGGGATACATTCAGTAATATTGTGATAAGTTTACACAATGACAGATGATTACTAAAATTAGTGGGGTTATCACACTGTGTGTTATAGAAATGTTCAATCACTGTATTCTACACCTGAAACTCATATAACCAATATAAGATTACATACCAAAAATACCTAAATTTTAAAAAATACTTTTTTTAAAGATTTATTTATTTATTTATTTTTAGGGAGGGAAGGGAGGGAGGGAGGGAGGGAGAGAGGGAGAGGGAGAGAGAGAGAGAGAGAGAGAGAGAGAGGGAGAGAGAGAGAGAGAAACATCAATGTGCGGTTGCTGGGGGTTATGGCCTGCAACTCAGGAATGTACCCTGGCTGGGAATTGAACCTAGGACACTTTGGTTCCCAGCCCGTGCTCGATCCACTGAGCTACGCCAGCCAGGACGTTAAAAAAATACTTTAATCAAAATTGGATATATGGAGAATATAATGGTAGAGCCAACATTTCTTTTCAAAAGTGAATCAAATTTTTTCTGAAAAAAATGGGACTTGTTGTTAAAGGTATAATGGCAACCTTCATATTATTAGGAAATAGACAAGAAAATTTCAGAAACAGCACAGAGTAGTTGTCAGAACCTGAATCTTTTGAAATAGCATAGTGTCACAGCATTTGACTGTTCTGATTTTTATCTCCTTAAACAAAATATGATATTGTATTATTCTTATGTTTTACCCTTTCTGCCACTTCTGGTGAATATATAAATAAAAAATCTTTTTTCCACCAACCTAAAGAAAAAATATCATTAAGATATCTAACCTGCATTTATCAACATATTTACTAAAGGAAATACATATTTTCCACATTCTCAAAAGTTAAGAAATGAAATTGACATTTTTCCATGTTTATCAGAATTTCTCAGTTCTCTTATTTATAACAAGAGAATGACAATCTTCTGTGTTTATTGTAATGTAGAAGTGATATGAATTTTAAGTGAAATTATTTCCAATATACAAGCAATAGACATGTGCTCTGCATTTCTATGCCACTGATGGCTTTGGATGGCCTGGTGGACTGTATATGGCTCTCATCAGATTGCTTTTTGGCAAAGTTATACATTGCATAAGGCTGGCTTTGGAATGCATGCTACCTTCTGACATGTGGGAGATTCTTTCTTCTTGATCCCATCATTATATTCTAACAAACTGAGCTAACTCGGCAATTTTAACCTGTTTCATCTCATGGCACACACAAACCAATTACTAAAATTTGAGGCACACCAAAAAAATCTGACAAAAAATAGGTAGAATTTTGATTCACTCACACTGGACTGCTATTGTTGTGTTGACCATTGTCATTTTTTATTTGACAGTCTAAGGGAACAGAGGTCAGTGCCCCTGGTGAAACAGTCATGGGCTGCATGCTTTAAAAATTCTTGTGGCATGCACATTGAAAATCACTAAACTAACTGCTAACCATTTTATAATATGAATAAAGTACCTGTTTTACAACATAAATTTGGTGTTTTGGTCATTTGACTATTTTTGTTTTTTCTTGTTAGGTTGTTGGTAACAGATGCTTCTAAGAGAAACATGGCTTATTAATTACAAACGTTGTAAATTCTACTAGGTTACACTCATTCAAATACAGTATTAGTCTATATATGGAGATTACCTCTGGGGCAGCAGTGAAGTAGTTGTTACAGAGTGTCACATGGGAAGACCTGGGGTAGGTAAAGATTCCTGGGCCCACAGATCACAATTGAACTGTGAGACTCAGTTGTACCCACCGAACAACTTTCTGGAATGGAAACACCTTGTCTTATTCATTTTCATATACCTAAAACACACAAAACAATGCCTTTTGAATAGTGGGAGCTTAAGATATGCTGACAGAGTTAGAACATTTCTAGTTTTGTAGAAGTTCTGGAAAAGATCTTATTTGAAGAGATTTTCTGGAAATAATTTTATGAATAAAATAAATGATAAATTTATTTCTCAGTAAAATAAATGATACATTTATTTATTATTGTTTACCATCTACCTTCCCTCATTTCTAAATACAGTTAAAACCATTATCATCTAATTTTATTAGAAAAATCAGGACTAGAGTATTTTGGTCACTCAATAATTTTATGGTATAAACTTGCTTTATATTAATGACTTTTCATATATTAGATATACAACAGAATACATTTAATATTAAAATTATTATATGACAGGTGAAATTGTCTTAATAAAATTACATTTTAAGCTTTTAGAGTCCTTGATGGGCTACCATTACAAACATCAATTATCCTGTTATAATTCAAGAAGCCAAGAACATTTATTATGTTTTCATTATATGACAAACATTATGTAAATTATTTAAAACTAACTAGATGATCAGCAATTTGCTTTCATTTTTATGTGTCTAGAGTGAAACACAAAAAGTAATTTTTCATAGAAGTATTTTAAATCTTTGTTTTCATATATATGCTAGTATTTACTGCCTTACTCCAGTGTTTTTTAGGAAGTTTTACATCTTTCATTTTGGTAATTGCATTTTTCACTTTTCTCTTATAAATGATTTTGTTTCTTTATAGATTTTTAAATTGGGGAAGATTTTATATTGAGATATGTGTCACATTTGTTAAATCATGCTTTCAAGTGGATAAGATTCTTGTTACTGACCATTCTTCATTGATATTAATTTTTTCCCTGGGAGCCTAAATTGATTGTGAGAATAAAAACATTATTCATCAATCAGTGATTTAGGTAATGATGCTATTTTTCTATTTTTATTTAATATTGTTCAACCATATATTTTATAGAACCAACAATGCTGAAGATGTTCACAGAGATGTATGCTTTTGCTTAACAAAGAAAAACTCTTTGAGATGGGCTCAACAAGATAAAAACACTTGGAAAAAAGAAGTAGTGGTATTACTTTGTTCCCTGACAGAACCTAATGGGTGTACTTTGATCACAATCTTTTGCATTAATTTACTCTTTCAAAGTCATTCTTATCCTGTTTTGCTAATATAAAAACACTACAATTTTTATATCATTTCCTTTAAAGAAGTCACATATCTATTACTTTATACAATTTGGAAAACAAGGTAATTATTTAATAGAGCAATAAATATTGCTTGAAGAAGCCTAATCCCTTCTTTTATGTTTTTCAGAGAAAAGGTAGAGTTCAATTGTATACTAAAGCATTTCTATGAGACATGAGACAACCTGATGACCTTGAAGCTGCAATGGGATAAATAAAATGAACATGAATATCTTTAACATATGACTGTCTTCAAGTTATGATTATCTTTATCACCAAGGAGTTTTTGGAATTTTCCACTTACAGCTACATCCTGATCCACTGTTTCTTATACTTGAAAAATATAATTATCACTTTGAAACAAAAAAATCATAAACTCATAGTATTAACATAAAATATTTTAATTAGAATTTTACTTAAAGTAGTAGGAAAATAAAAGCAGATATAAGTCCCTTATGCTTATAGCTCTTGCAAAATCATAAAGCCGAACAATCTTAAATAAATTAAAAATATGAACTATAAAAACAGTAGCATTCAAATTAGCAATATCAATTGTGTTTGGCAAATAATGTTTTGCTGGAACTAAATTGCCTTTCATGATGTGAGTAGTAGCTTCTTAAGCATAGGCTCTTCCAAACTGTCATAAAATTTTAATTTCAAACTACACTATGATTTTTATGTATAAACCAGTGACATCATTTCTTGTCTTCTCTGTATGAATTGTGTTATTGTGTCTTGCCCTCATTAGTTTATGACAAAGTAGCAGTCTGGCCAACTCAATCATGTAATAAACACAAAGTAGCCCCTCTACTAGAGTGACATTTGGTTTTAGGCACCCAGATGATCTGATATATGCCTAAAATGATTTTTAGGATTTTATTATTGGCAACTCAGGAATTTCCAAGAATATGCTTAGAAAATTTCAGCCTGAGAACTCAGTGTATGATTATTAAATCGGTTACAAACAAAACATAGAAAAAGTACTTTAAAAAAACTATCATCTATCAGACTAAATACATATCAATAGACAATGTAACAAAATAAAATAAAATAGAACATTCAGAAAACATAAAGCTAGAGTATGAAAATTAAAAATTAAAATTAGAAATACATATGCAAACTGAATTTATAAAAATGAAAACTATGAAACAGCAGTTACAGGGCAGGTTCTTTAATTCTTTTCTCTGCAAAAGACAAACCAAGCCAAGCTCATTTCAGGGATGATTCTGGGAGAAGGGTGATGTCAAACTGAAGGTGGGTTGAGGTTAGGATCAAATGCAGAAAAACTAGCACTCAAGGAAGAGGATGCTACTTCTAACCAAGTCAGAATCTAAAACAAATTAAAATGGGAAGAAAAGGTCAATTATGTTCAAAATTCTTTTTTGGAGATTTAGTTTGTTGGGCAGCCAAGTCTTTGTCCTTTGATGTGGAAATAGAGCCTTCATGGGGTCCAGCGGGTGGGTATCTCTGCAGTAGCTCACACTGGTGTTTTTCTTCTGTGGCTATGGGGATGCTAATTCAGCTGTGGTCTAATACAGGATTTTTGTAGTAATATCAGCATTACTAGAATTTAACAAGATTCCTTCTTAAATTTTTTTTTCAAAATGTGAATATTAGGTTGATATTTGGATTATTATTACAATTTAAAACAAAATCAATTTTCAAACATTTTACTGGACAAATTTAGTCCCACACTGCATTTCAATTGAAGCAAAAGGTAAAGAAATCATGCAACCTAAGAGATATGTATTTGTCTGACATTTGCTAAATGTATAAACCTTAAAAATGTTTGTTTACTTGTGCAAATAAATTTCCCATTTTAATAATGAAAATAGTAACCATAATAATGCAATATAACTCTCATTTAGTGTTTCCTCCTTATGTGTTTGCTTAAATATTTTTACATAGACATAATCTGTCCTTTGTATTCTCTTGTTCTTATCAATGATACAGCATAAGCCATTTCCATTTTGATGTATAGTGTTATAATCAGAGCTAAAACTAACTTCTGTCACTAAATTTTATTATAAATATTAGATTATCAGAGAAGCCAATAAATATTCAAAAGTTAAACAGAAGTTTCATATCCAACCATTCAGATATCACTGTGAACATTTTCATTTACAGCTATTAGAATTTCTTTCTCTTAAAAACATGTGGATATATGGATATTTGTAAGAAGTTGTATTGGTTCTCCCAAAACATCCCCATATTGACACATGGGGCTATTTCTTGAATTTGCATTGGGAATGAGATCTGTGAAGTGAAACGGATGGACTGTAGAGAATACACTGTTCAGATCTTATCCTGCAGGGATCACAGTTGACTGACAGTTCCAACTGCCAACTTTGGTAGTATCTAGTGCTCCCAAGTGTCCTGACACTCGTAGAGCTTTACTGCTACTTACGACTTTTCCTGTTGCATCCTCTTTCCTTTCCCCTCTCCTTCCCCAGCTGTCATACCTGTATTGTGTTCTAAATGTTCTCCCTGCTAACTCTTTGTTTCTTCTTTTATCTTTCATAGGATACATTTATTATTCATCTAATCTCAATTGGCACTTGCTTCTCAGAGTACTCAAAGTAACACATGTTCCACACCTTCTCTCAGAGGTTCCCAAGAGGAACTGGGCCAGGATGTCCAGAGTAATTTCTAACTTGCACATTAACATACTCTGTTTTGAATACTTTCCATTCCACATTCCTATTCCTATTCCTCTACCCAGTCTCTCCTGAGATTAAATTGATTTGTGCAGTTTTAAATTAGACTCACCCCATCTTGATACTAATTTTAAGGGGTGGAGACTGATTTCATTTATCTGTAAGTGTGAGCTTGAATAAATCCCTCTAGTCTAATGATAGCAGAAATGATGGTACATACTGATAACAAGCCAGCAAGGGAACTAAGGCCTCCAGCCAACAGCCATGTATGTGAGCCCTTTGGGAGTAGATCCTCTGTCTCAGGTATGTCCTTAAATGATGGCTGGACGTCCTGACTGCAACCTCATGGGATACCCTAAATCTGAGCTGCTCAACTAAGCCATTGCTTATACCCCAACTCTCAGAAATTATGAGATAATAAATGTGGGTTTAAAATGCTATGTTTTTAGTAATTTTTTATACGATAAAGAATTAATACACCCTTAGATTTACCACATATACTCAAATCCTTTTCTCAGGATCAGCTTCTGGAGGAATGCACACACACACACACATACCCACATACATGTATCTACATAATGGAGACGATATTGTGGGTGTATGCAAATTTCTCATATTGTTCACATGAATCATTTAGTAATAGGACTTATTTTTTAGTGTTAACATATTTTGAATAATTTTCAAAGATATCTATGTATATAGTATTATTAGTTACTCATAGTATTTTATAATTACAATGTCTCATAATGTATTTAAGCATCCTTTTCTATGAGAAAGTGAAAATGTTTCTCATTTTTAGGCTCTTATTTTGTCCTTATAAAAATAAAAGCTATATATATATAACTAGCTGATAATCACTGATTAAAAATGTAAAACATTTAAATCACTTGTGCCCCATTCTGTAACATAATTCACAATTATACTTATCTTGCAACTGTAATTAGTGCAAAGGACAGATGGTAAAGGTTTAAAGTGATGTGTTTATTAAAATCATGTAGATTGCCAAATAACTTCTCACTACCGCAAGTGTCTGTTCACTAGCTGATCCATGGGAAAGGGTCGATGCAATTTGAAGGTGGCCAGACAGATGAATGAGTAGCTCTAGTGTCTAAACAGAATGTGTATATTTTCTATCAAAGGGACAGCAGACAATGCCATGGTAGCTTATAGTTTTAGTTTTATCTTAAAAATATGATAAAACATTATAAGAAATCACAGATTATTCATTATTTTTCTACAGAAAAGTAAGAAAAGATAAATTAATAATGTAAATCATATTCTGGGTATATGTAAGTTTCTCATAACAGGTATGGCATTTCTGCTTGAAAGTAGATTATGTTGCAAATGGTCTTAAACACAAAGAAATTTTAGAATTAGATTAGTGAAACAACTCATAGTGACTGAGGAAAGGAATTCACTAGACATTGGAGACAACTGAAGAGAAGGACTCCAGTGCCATCAGTTTATATATTTCTTGATTAATTTTCCGTATATACAGCTAGGGTTGCTCTAATTTTTGGTCTATAATATTCCTAAGCAATAGTAAAACAAAAGTAACAACAGTTATTGAGTATGTACTAAGTATCAGGCATTCTACATATATTTTATCCTATATAATCCTCACAGGAACCCAGAAACACAAGTACTTTTGTTATCACCAACTTACAAGTGTGAAAACCTAGACACAGAGATTCATAACTAACCTGTGGTTATACATCTATTATATGATAAAGAAGAGAATCAAACTTAGCTAATCCTATTTAAGAGACTCTGCTTATTGCTATTTTTCACACTGCAGCTGGAATCCCTGAGGCTAACTCGACTACCTGAATAGCAAGTTTAAGTTCAGATGAAATGTATTCCTTGCCCTGGGATGGATCATATCCTGATACTTAATTAACCATGGCTAGATGATTGGATCACACTAAGTTCAAATGACATTTTCTCTTGAAACAACAGGGATAATGAGATCAGTGGAGAGCTTTTGTAGAAATAAAAGTGTGTGGTACAAAGGAGAGAATGGGGGACCCCCCAAAATGGGAATTGTATTGTAGAAGGTGAGTCCCTTGTAGTACAAGCTTCCCCCTCTACGTGAGTGTTCTAGGAACTCATCTGCATCAGTGTACTAGCTGGCATTGTTGTGAGAGGCTGCACTAGGTCTCAGTGAATTTCAGTGAAAGACTCATTCAACACATCTGCCCATTTCATGATGGGTGATTTACGAGCTCACCTGCCCACACCATGCTGAGTGTTCAGCAGTTTTGTTTTGTTTTGTTTTGTTTTGTTTTACCAAAAACCACATGACTCCCATGCCACAATCTCTCTAATCACCCAATCTCTCCTCAAGTGACCTTTTTTTTTTGTTTGTTTTGTTTCCCCAGATGAAAAAGTTCTCAAAGAAAGTGCTTTGCTGTTGTGGAAGAAGTGACAAAAAATGGTGGAACCATGAAAAAGCATCAAAATCCATGAGCTGAAAAACTGTTTTGAGCAGTGGAAAAGACATCTTAGGTGTATTGCACCAAACAGAGAGTACTTTGAAGGTGACTGAAGTTTAAACATGTAAGAATAAATACACAATTTTTTATAAATAAATTCTGGATTTTTTGGTCCTCTTTTATAAAACAAATGAAAAAATATGAACAGATATCACATTTTTTGCTAGACATTGAAGAGTAAAGAATAACTATTTTTTGATTCCAACAGACAATTAAATAGTACACTACAAAGAGTCCATAGTAATTAAAGAAAGAAGTGTGACTTTTTATCCAAAAAGGACAATAACAGCAGGTTCAATTTTAGAAGTTTAATTTTTTAAATAAATATTGCAAAATTAGGGGATATTTTTTCTATGGCTTAGTTTTATAGTACATTTTAGGTTGAAAGGCACCATTTTGTGTAATATTAAACATTCTTGAGAATTATGTTTGATCCTGGGTAGAGTACATATAAGAGGATTAGAGGTGAATTTATGGCATGGTAGCAGTTTCAAGATGAATTCCAGTGAGAGCCAAATAAAGTATACCCTTTATATATTCACTGATGGAAACGCTTGTCCACAAAGAGAATTTCTTAAGTGGTGAGAGTTTTGTGCCAATACAGCTGATGCTCTTCCCTTGTTTCCTTAGTATCCAAGAGCATGATTGTGTGTGTGTGTGTTTATTTGTTAGCCCAGGTTAGAATTCTGACCACAAATAGAGAAACATTGTGATCAGCAAAGTTGGATATTATATGGGAAATAAAAAATTACTCTAGATTGTCTATTTATTTTGATTTGATATTTTTAATAGCCTGTTATTTTTCATGGAGAGTATTATATTTATCTATTATTTAATGAAGTGTAGTAACAATGCAGATAGAATGTGTATATATATGTGTATATATACATGTACACACATACACAAACATATATATAGTAGAGATAAAACTAAGTTGTCACAGGTTATTATTTTTTTGAAATGAAAGTAGAATCCTAACGATCTAGACACATTAGAGAAAGTTCAAATTTAAATAAAGAAAGTTAATACAATTTTTAAAAATAAAGGGAGTTATACTTGAAAAGCATAACTCAAGATGAAAAGAAGAGGTTCTTTTTTCCCGATCTTGTTTAGTTTGTTTTGGGGATCAAATTGAAAAATATATGCCACAAAACTAGTATTTAAATTTAAGCCTGTGACCCCAATACAATTATTTCATTTACAGTAAAATCAGAACATGACTCAGACTCGAATATGACTCAAAAAATTAACACTTTCTTTGAAATATAGTTGAGAAGATTTTAAACTTTAGGTATGTAAAGAGACTCAGGTTTTGTATTCTTAGATTTTCTTTAGTTACTCCTGAAGTTGCACCTACAGTAACACTACCTTTTATCCACATGAATGTTTTATTGATTTTTGTCTTCCATTGCAAATTCTTTACATTTGGGTTCTAGTCTTTGGAATCCTACCTTGTTCCTTTTGTTTTTAACATATTAATGATCTATTGGTGCACAACAAATTATACCAAAATTTAGTACCTTAACACACATTTATGATCTTATACTGTCTATGAGTCAGATATCAGGCATGACCCCTGCAATTCAGGGTCTCAGGAAGCTGCAGTTAAGGTTTTGCCTAGGGCTTCGTTCATCTCAAGGTTCAACTAGATCAGAATCCTCTTCCCAAGCTCACTCACTTATGTTTGTTGGTAGAATATCATGCTTTGCAGACTGTTGAGTGAAATTCTCATTTCTTTGTGAGTTTTTGGCTCCTCGCTAGGGATGTGAGAAAAAATACAGCAAACATGTGAGAAGAGAGAAATCATACTAGAAAGATGAAAGTCTAAGTTTTTATAAATGAGTATTAGAGGTGACATCACACCACTTTTGTTGTATTCTATTGAGCAGAAGCAAATCACTAAGTCAAGCACACATTCAAGGGAGGAGGCTCCACAAAGGTGTGACTCTCAGAAGGCAGGAATCATTGGGAGTCATTGTAGAAGGCTACCTAATACACCCATTGTGTGCCAGTATCAACCTGGCATTATCTTGAATACTTGGGAGTATTTTATTTATTTACTTTCCCTGTTTATTGTGAACTAATTTTAGACTTAGAGGAAAGTTGCTGAGATAAAATACCTAGGAATAAATTTAACCAAGGAAATAAAAGGCCAGAACACTGTCAACTATAAGACACCGATGAAAGGAATTGAAAAAAAAAAACATAAATAAATGGAAAGATATTCAGAACTCATGGGTTACAAAAATTAATGTTGTTAAAATGACCATACTACACAAAGCTATCTATAGATTTGATGCAATATTTATCAAAATTGCAATGGCATTATTCACAAAAATAGAACATATCTAAGATTTGCATAAAACCACAAAAGACCCTAAATAACCAATGAAATTTTGACAGAGAAGAAAAAAGCTGAAGGTATCCTATGTCCTAATTTGAAACTATATTACAAAGCCATAGCAAAATATATATTTCATATATATATTTCATACATTTCATATATATATATATATATATATATGAAAGCAGACACAAAAGTCAGTGGAACACAACAGAGACCCAGAAATAAACCCCTATTTAACTTTCTATAACAAAGATATAAAGACTACACAGGACAAAGTCACCTTTTTTTTTAATAAATGGTGCTGGAAAACTGAACAGCCACATTTAAGGGAGTGAAACTGGACCCCTCTCTTACATAATATACAAAAATAAAGACATGAACACAAAACCTGAATGCATAAAACTTCTAGGAAAAAAAACATAGGTGCCTAAGCTCCATCACACTGAGGTTGGCAATTTTTTTTTAGAGGCAGGAATTTGACACCAAAGGCAAAACCAACAAAATAAAAAAATAACAGTGGGACTACATCAAGCCTTAAAAAGTTTGTATGGCAAAGGAAAAAATCTAGAGTAAAAAGGCAACCTACAGAATAGGATAAAATATTTCCAAAGTATGCATTTGTTAAGGGATTAGTTTTTAATATATGTAAAGAACTCTTACAACACTAGGAAAAAAAACAATCTGAGTAGAGGATCTGAATAGACATTTTTCCAAAGAAAACATACAAATGGCCAACAGGTATATGAAAAGATGCTTAACAGCTATAATCATCAGGCATATACAAATCAAAACCACTATGAAATGTCATCTCACACCTTTGAAAATGACTATGATATAGTCATTATATAAAACAGTATGGAGGTTTTTCAAAAAATTAAAAATAGACCTACCATATGATCCAGCTCTTTTACTTCTGGGTATTTATCCTGAAGAAATGAAATCACTGTCTTGAAGAGATAGCTGCAATATATGCTGCAGCATTATTTACAATAGCCAAGACGTGGAAACATCCTAAGTGTCCATTGACAAATGGCTAAAGAAATGTTGTATGTACATAAAATAACCATGCATAAGAAAGAAAAAACTATCTGTGATGACATTGAAGGGTATTTGCAGATATTAAGTTTAATAAAATAAATTGGAGAAAGACAAAAGCTGTATGCTATTACTTATGTGTAGAATATTTAAAAACCCATTATATGTATTTATATAGCATGTTTTAATATGTGTGTGTGTGTGTGTGTGTGTGTGTGTGTGTGTGTGTATAAACAGATTGATGGTTGCCCAGAGGTAAAGGTAGGTGATGGACAAAATGGACAAAATTGGTTCAAAAGCTATAAACTTGCACTCATAGAACTATATCCTGAGGATATGATGACTGTAGTTAATAATAATGTATTGTATATTTAAAAATGCTAAGAGAATAGTTCTTAAATGTTTTCATCACCCTCACACACACAAAATTTGTAATTATGTGTGGTGATGGATGTTAACTAAACATGTTCTAGTAGTCATTTGGCTATATATATACTATATATATATACACACACATATATAAAATCATGATGTGCACATCAAACCAATGGAACATTATATGTCAATAATACCTTGACTTTAAAATTTTAAATAAAAATTGCCATAAAATTTTTAAAGAATGCATTGGTATCTACCATCTTGTTTAAATTAATGTTAATTAATTATATGAGTTCTGTTCAGAAAGTATCCAGCTATATACTATGAAAAATAGAGACACTTATTGAAAAAGATAAGATACAAGGGACACTGTATGTAGGATAATGATGCCTCAGTCCCCTTTAAAGCAGACACCTTAGGATCTCACAAAGTTTTCCCAGTTACCATTAGCTGCCCCGTCATATTTTCCTGAATCTCGTCAATGATCTGAAATCTGTTCCTTTTCAATGGTGATTTTGGTTTTGAGAAAAAGGCAGAATTACAGGGTGCCAAATCTGGGCTGTATGGGGACTGAGTCACCTGGGTGATTCGATGTTTCATTGAAAAGCTCTACACAAGACATGATGCTTTAATAACTATAATACAATTATTAAGAATAAAAAATTCACACTAGTACAATATATTAAATGAACTACAGAACCTATGGAAATATCACTAATTTTTCACCTAATGTACTTTCTTTGTCCTAAGATCTTATAGAGGATCCTTCATTGTTTTTCATTGTTATTTCTCAAATCTTATGATTAAATGCTGTGAGAAAGACCAGGCACACAATAAGACCCACATGAGAACAACTGAGATCCCCATCCATTTGTCCAAGTTGAGTACTCAGCCAACATCCCACACCATGGTACTGAATCATGTTGGAAGTAGATCTTTCATTCTCAGTTGAACAACCACAGCTAATGCTGAATGGAACAGAAATGAGCTTTCCCCACTGAGCTCTGACCAAATTGCAGATTTCATGAGAAAATAAATGATTATAGCTGTTTTAAACCACTTAGTTTTAGGGTAGCTTTTTGCACAATAGATGACTGTAACAGCCATTTGATACTGCTCTAATGAAATAGCCTACAATTTTCTTTCATCTGTTTTATGCCATAGTTGAATAGCCATATGATTCCAGTAAGCATTAGATCTTTCTGTTTCTCACCAAAAAATACATTATAGAAAGAAAGAAAGAAAAACTAAAAGGCTCAACAGCAAAAGACACTATAGTTTGTTGGCAAGGCATATTAATCATGTTTTACCTTACTTTTCTCATTCCACCCCATCTTATTCTTCTTAGTACACCAAGGAGGCTGAGGGAGATTTGATCATCTTAGCCCTTCATCTATGACATCAGTTAGCATTCAGGACATGTCAGCCAACACTTGATGGATATAGTGGTTGTCTCTTAAATGAGATGTAAATATTTTAATTTCACCCAATTTTCATTCCAAGGTTTTTTGTTTTTTTTTTTTCATGTCTCTCAGTAACAGCTTTGTAGGGATTAGAATCTGGTTCTCTTGTGAGAACCAGATTTATCAACTAAAGATAAAGATCTAACAAGTGATACAAACATTTCTACTCAGAAGACAGAGATAAGGAGCTATTTCATAGTTTATATGTTGAGTGTTTTCTAGAGAATACAAAGATGCTTCAGTAGTCAAAATCATTGTTACCTTTTATAATGTTATTACATTTGTTTTAGCAGGTAGCATTTTAGATAATATGAATGATGAGAATAAAGAAAAATACAGGACACAGTCACATAAGATTTACTTCCAGTAAAGCAAGGGAATTGCCAAATTTTTCAATTAGATCATTTCAGTTTTGAAGATTGCAAGGAGGAGAACTGGCACCTTCCTATGTTTTTCATTCTCTTTCCAAGTTTATTTTCCATGATCTATTTGAACTTCCCTAAAATAAGTCTCTACTGACATATTAGCATTTTTAATCTTAAATAGTATCAAATTAATGTTGTTTTCTGAACCAAGACCCATTAGTTACACTATTTTCATTCCCTTATGCTACATCACTGAAACAATTTAACTTTTTCACAATAAGGTTTGGAACTCTCAGAAAATGTGCTCAGAGAATTAGAAGGTTAGTCAATATTTTATTCATCTCTACTCACAAGATTTTAATTTATTTAATTTTTTTTCTCCTTTTTCCCCCTTAGTAGGGAATTAGGATTTCTGAGAAGTCTTTCTACTTAGACCCTGAAAAATTTTTCCTAATAGTACTGTACTGAGTTGACACACTGTTAATTCAAAGCAGGTCCTGGGCATGTTGCCTTGAGTCAAAGGTTGTGGTTAAAAATCATACCACAGATATTCTCTAAATGGTTTCACTGTATATTATATAACACACAGAATTTTTGTGGAGGCTGATGCTGAGAGGCAAAAGACAGAGTGCCACCAACTTCTGACTATACTTACTTGTCTCTCTTTACATTTATACATGACAGTTAATTATGGTAAAAAAATTTTATAGGCTGTCTCTGGCAGGTAAACGTTCACCACTTTCTCCCCTTATGGAGGAAATGGAACTAAATTACAGGACTGTGTGTGTGTTTGCATGCCAGACTTTGTGTTAGGTGGTAGAGGAGTGAATGCAATGTAAATATAAAGAGGACAGGGAGTTGCTCTTAAGAAAAATCACAGCCAAACAAGGAAGAAAGAAACCGTAGTGTCCTATGAGAGGTATTCAAACAGAGATTAGAACATGCTTCTATGGAAGAAAGGGAAAACTACGAAAATTTAGGGAAAACTCTGAGAGGAGAGAAAGGAAGCAATTATTTTAAGAAAAGAAAATACACTGGAATATCAAACCCACAAAGTGTGTTACACAAGGGTCTGTGGCTGCAGTCAGGTTGTAGCATATGGGTCCATAACTGTAACATGAACTGACCTTACATCTACTTTGGGATTTAAACAAGTCTACTAATTTTCTTATTAGCATCTTATGCATTAAATTTTTGACATCTTATTAAAAATAAGTCCTCAGGTTTATTAATTTTATCAGCATCACAGGCATCTATATTTATTTATTTATTTTATTGTTCAATTTTGTTTCCCTGTACTTCAAACTTAGGTCTGTAGAGTCTTATTCTGTCTAGTTACATAGCTGCATAATGTAACTTTAAATGATATGCTTTATAGGTGTAAAAATAAATCAGTTATGTTCCCCTTCCAGACTCTTCAATACGCTGTTTACCACAGTGAACACTCCTTTATCTTGTCAACTGCCATATTTGCTTCATCTGAAGAAATATATAGTGGGGAGTGAACCTAACCTCTGAGGTAGTAAATTAGGATATAAAATACAGACAACACCCCATAAAGGGACTAAACATTAATATTCTGACACAGAATTAGAAATTAACCTGAAACAGTAAAAGTGATTTGCATAATAAATTTTATTAAAGAGCAATTTTACTAATAGTTGGCGGAAGGTAAGTTGACAAACGTTCATCAGCATGTAACAGCACCTTATTGCAAATTAGCTTTCCCAACAGCTCCATGAACATTTACTCACTGTGTTCATACATGCTACAAAATCCTAATGGTACACATATATTTCAGGACAGGGATCTAAGTCAAAATACTGCCACAACTGATTCGATGTATTTACATGATTGGCTTTGTCAGAAATGTATCTGGAAACTGACCAGACCAATTGCCTTATTTCATTTGCAATAATCCAAAGGACAGAATCTGTCAGTAAAATATTTTTCCCAGCATGTGGGAGCATCATCAGCTTCTCCAATGTGGAGTATTATTTTACTGTAGGGAGTGAAAATGTTCATCTTTTGTTTTATGCACAGAGAAAATAAACTGTATGAGCATAATTTTTATTTCCAGTAACCAAGAATTTTGAGACTATGAGAAAAGACAATAGAATATAGGGTTCTAACATGAATATGTATAAAAAATAGCAAGAATAAGTCAGAGATGAATCACTATTCAAATGAATTCACCATTTAGTGAATCACCATTCACTAAACTATGGAAATGAGAAAAGAAAGTGTGGATAATATGTATCATACAGACAAGGGTGTAGTATAAAGAATATGGGGTCAAGCGTTTTGAAAGAATTTATTTAACAAATGATTTACAGTTACTGATTACAATAAATATGCACATTCTGAGTTTAGTAATTCCAATCATGTAAATATTTCCAATTGTCCCTTTATTTTTAAAAATAACTTTAAATATCCTTTCTTATCTTTATAAGTTCCCTGGCCTCTCATGTATTCAATATAGAAACTATACTATTTGTTCAATATTTTATGATCCAGAGAAAGATATATACTTCTCAAGAATGCTGAGAGATGTGATGTTTTTAATCTATAACTTCAACTTTCTCTACCACTCTTCTGCATACTTTTACTTCTGTAGACACTAACTTCACTCTAGATTTCACTGAACCCATTCTTATGGATGTTTAGTTATTTAGATTAGGTAATATGTAATCAATGTAAATTGAGTAACCTTAAATGTTGCTTGAAACATTCTAAATATACCATTTCCCCCCTTAATAAATAAATCAGCAGGTAAGCAGTGGGTAATGCTAAATATCAGCTGATGAATAATAGGTGTTAATGTGTTCATACATAATGGGAGAAAATGTTCATATTTAGTATACACATATACTAAACCATGGATAACAATCACTTTGATTTTCTGCTGCTATACTGTGAGATTTTAAAGTCAAACTCTTAAACTCTTTCATTTTACTTTTATTCTCGGGTTGCTTTTATCTTACTACATTAACATCTAAGATGGGCCACACAGGCTTAATGAACACATTGCAAGTTCCTTATGTCATCATATGCAATAGAGAGGGACAATCAACACTAGCTTGCTCCAAAGATATGAACCTGACCTTTAATAGTAATGACTTCACATAGTGTTCTAAAGGAGTCCAGAAATGAATTTTTTGAGGCCAACTTCTTAGAAATAGCCTGATTTGCTTATTCTCTAACTGCTTATTCCATTTAGATACAATCATGAGCTAAAGCATAGCTATTTTGCTACTCAGCAGTTTCGCTTTAGAAAATCAGGCTCTCTTCTTTCCACATCCTTGGACAAATGGAGTGATCATGACTTGTGAACTGAGTTTCGGTAATCCATGTGTTGTGGCAATGACATTTCAAAGAAATGCTCATGATTTTTGAAATGTAAGTCACACTCGTAAAGAAAAAGGCACAAATAAATTTTTTCATATGCATTTAATACATGGGAAGGAGAAATGAAAACCCATTAAATATGTAAGTTTAAGCTTTATTTTTTAATGCATTAAATTTCAAATTTGTTTTTATTTAGATTCAGGATACTCTGCTTTCATATATTCATATTAAAGCCATTGTGTATTTTTTTTGTGACAAATATTTGTTTTCATAAAGCATAGAAGTAAAAAGAAGTTTTCATATTTTTGCTTAGCAGACTATATATCTAAGAAATGTTTTTGCTTTTATTTTTAATATTTTATTGATTATGCTAGTACGGTCTTCCCAGTTTTTCCACCTTTGCTTCCCTCTATCCAGCAACACCCACTCCCACAGGCAATCCCCACACCATTGTTCATGTCCATGGGTCATGCATATAAGTTCTCTGGCTACTCCATTTCCTATACTTACTTTACATTCCATGACTATTCTGCAACTACCTATTTGTACTTTTTAATCCCCCCACCTCTTCACATTCCCTTGTACCCACCTCCCATCTGGCAACCAACAAAACATTCTCTGTAACCATGATTCTGTCTCTGATCCTGTTTGCTTTTCATGACTTTGAATATTTCTTGCCAGTCCATTCTAGTCTGCAAAGTTTCTTTTGAGAAATCAGCTGACATTCTTAAGGGACTCTCCTGTAGGTAACTAATTACTTTTCTCTTGCTGCTTTTAAGATTTTCTCTTTATTTTTCCTCTTTGACATTTTAATTATGATGTGTCTTGGCATGGGTCTCTTTGCACCCATCTTGTCTGGGACTCTTTGTGCTTCCTGGACTTGCATGACTATTTCCTTCACCAAATTAGGGAAGTTTTACTTCATTATTTTGTTTTCAAATAGATTTCCAATTTCTTCCTCCTTCTCTTCTTCTTCTGGCACCCCTATGATGCAAATGTTGTCGACACAAAGTTGTACCAGAGGCTGCTTACACTACCACCATGTTTTCTGATTCTTTTTGCTTCTTCTTGTTCTGATTAGCTGTTTTTTGTTTCCTTATGTTCCAAATCATTAATTTGACTTTCAGCTTTATTCACTCTACTGTAGTTTCTGGTAGATTTTTCTTTATTTCAATTAGTGTATCCTTTGTTTCTTACAGGATCTTTTTATGCTGTTAAGTTCCTCACTAAATTCCTTGAGCATCCTTATAGCCAGTATTTTGAACTCTGCATCTGACAGGTTGCTTATCTTTATTGTGTTTAGTTCTTTTTTGGAATTTTGATCTGTTCTTTCATCTGGGCCATGTTTCTTTGTCTCCTCATTTTGGCAGCCTCCCTGTGTTTGTTTCTATGTATTAGGTAGAGCTTCTGTGACTCCCCATCTTGGTAGTATGCTCTAATGTAGTTGCTGTGCCCTAGGATCCAGTGGCACAGCCTCCCCTAACACCCAAGCTGGGTACCTGAGGTATGCCCTTTGTGTGGGCTGAATACACCTTCTTCTTGTAGTTGAGTCTTGATTGCTGATGGCAGGTCAATGGGAGGGATTTACCCAGGCCAGTCAGCTGCAAGTACTGGCTGTGATCACTGACCA
Source organism: Phyllostomus discolor (assembly GCF_004126475.2). Taxonomy (NCBI): domain Eukaryota; kingdom Metazoa; phylum Chordata; class Mammalia; order Chiroptera; family Phyllostomidae; genus Phyllostomus; species Phyllostomus discolor. The sequence goes on from NC_040905.2 coordinate 53,193,219, forward strand.
CCAATGGAACCTCAGATATGTCACCCTCCTTCCCACTCTGTGATTCTGACTGCCTCTTTGTAGAAGAAAACTGTCCCCAGCTCTTGCCTTAATGCTAGTCATTTCAGTTCTTCCCCTGTGTGCCACTATTGTCTTTCAGAGGGAGTGAATCAGAATAAGTCTGTGTGTGGGTTCCTTAAGAGGAACTGCTTAGGGCTCTAGAGGTTTCTTCCACTGACTCAATCCCTGCTGGTTTTTGCAGCCAGAAGTTATGGGGACTTATCTTTCTGGCACTGGTGCCCTGGACTGGGGGTCCTGGTGTGGGGCTTGGAGTCCTTGCTTCTCAGATATATCTTCCTGAATTTTTATCTACCATATGTTTATGTGAGACTAGCATTTTCCATATCTCTACCCCTCCTACCAGTCCTGATGGATGAGGTTTCTTTGATTCTACAGTTGTCAAGACATCCATACAACTTGATATATGCAAGTTTTGAGTGATGGTTTTTACATAATTTATTTGTAATATTGGTGTGGTTGTGGGAGGAGGTGAGCTATGCTTTTTCTCTTGCCACCATCTTGACTGGAAGTCTGAGAAAAACTTTAATACTATTTTTTAAAAGAAAATATGGTATTTATTTATTTTTAGAGAGGGGGAAAGGAGGGAGAAAGAGGGAGAGAAAGATTAATGTGTGGTTGTCTCTTGTGCACCCCCTACTGGGGACCTGACCCATACCCCAGGCATGTACCCTGACTGGGACTCAAACCAGCAACACTTTGGTTCTCAGGACAGCATTCAATCCACTGAGCCACATCGGCCAAGGCTAATAGTCTTTAAAATAATAAAATTTCTCATGTTCTATCTGAAATTTTATCTTAGAAGTATAGTCTGAGCCCTGGCTGGCATAGCTCAGTGGATTGAGTGCAGGCTGGGAGCCAAAGTGTCCCAGGTTCAATTCCCAGCCAGGGTACATGCTTGGGTTGCAGGCCATAACCCCCAACAACCGCACATTGATGTTTCTCTCTCTCTCTCTCTCTCTCTCTCTCTCTCTCTCTCTCTCTCTCTCTCTCTCCCTTCCCTCTCTAAAAAAAAGTAAATAAATAAAATCTTTAAAAAAAAGAAGTATAGTCTGTAATGTTTTGTTATATTTTTTGCTGTTGATCTAGACTTTTTAAATTATTTTCTTGATTCAACTAATTATACCAAAATTTTTATACTGATTGTAGATATGTGTTCCAGACCAGTGAATACACTAGATCCTTGAATGATAATGATTAGAGGAAGCCTTAAAAAAGGTAAAGAGTTTATACTATGCCCACTTCCATGTTGCTGATAATATCTACTTTTTCAATTCCTGCTGATCTATGATGATGAACTCTGTCATACCTGGTAATTTGCTTTGTCCTAAAAGGATTTCTTGAAGTGATGCATTCATAATTATTCCACAAGGGGACTGATACAAACTTAGTGTCAGTGTGACAGGCATATAGTTTTCAATAGGCTTGATGAGAGACTGGATATTATTGGTACTTAACGGTGATTCCAAATAGTGCTATAATTTCTACTACAGTCAAGTATTCATTATTAACCTGGTTGTAGTATATATCATAGTGTAGTGTTTCTCATTTGAAAAATCTTTTGACTGAGTCAATTCCATGACATATCAAACAATAAAACCAGAAGTCTCTTATGAAAATCAAAAACATAAAAAATGTGTTGTCCTAGATTGACTCGAAATCTCAGGAAATAATATTCAAGAAATTATATATAAGAGAAAGAAACTTCTGGATAAAGAAACTCATAAAATGCCTACATTATGTTTTGGGTTATTGACACAGGAAAAAAATCCCAGTAAAAGACTTAGGTCTCAAGTTATATTTTTCCTAGGGAAAACAGCTGTTTATTATTTACATATATGTTCTAGTTGAAGATAACAAACAGTCTTCTTGTAATTCCCTTTTAAGGCAGAATGTCTACTTACACAAAACTGAAGCCAGACCTCAATTTTACCACAACGGAACAGATGAATACAGCTAAACTGGCTCATGATTTACCACAAAATACTTAGTTATACTGCCAGAGTTTTATGGTGAAATATTTTTCTAACTCAGCTATTAAAATAGAAACTTTTCATAAACTTGAGGTCTAATTGCATTTCAAAGTACATATTTTATTTTTAACAAACACTAATGTATCAATGACGTCTTGTATAAACTTAATTACTACTGGTATGGCCAAAGTTTTTGATAATCACCTAACCCTAAATTCAGTCTCCTTCTCTAAACTAAGTTTGTATTTAAAAAGTATTTATAAGTCAAAAGGCAAAGTAGTAAGGCTGAGGAAAATAAAATACTCTGTGGAACTATGTAAGTGTGAATTCAAAGTCTTGTTTTTTATATTACTAGTGTATAATCTAGGGCACATATTTTTGGTTCTCTGAGTATCAGTGTTCTTAAATATAAAATGCAAAATAGTTATGAATTTAAAGGTAATGTGAGTTATGCGTCTGTTATGTTTAGGTGCTAAATAAATAGTTTTTAAATTATTAAAGAAACCATACATACCAATGTATTGAAAAACCAAAGACATAGTAGAAACTCACAGGTTCTGACCTGAGGGCAAAGAAACACAGGCTTAGTGAGATTATTTCAACATTCTTAAACAAGAAACCAGAGAGGAGCTTCCAGATGCCATATCTGCAGAATGAATTCCAGAGATAGTAAATCACATTCCTCTAAGATACATGTGCACTCACTCTGACAAAGAACCTCAGGAGCAAAAGCCAGGAACTATGTGAAAAACAAAAAATGTTTTGTACCAAAGACAGAACAAAATAAAGCAAAACAGAAAAAAAACCTTACTTTTAGTGTTCTAAGTGTAAACTGTGAATCAATAAAATAATAGTTCTTAGTGTCTTAATTTATCATTTCAGAAAAAAAGAATCAGAATTAAAAACTACATGAGTTTATTTATTTTTATTTTTAATTGAATTTATTGGGGTGACACTAGTTAATAAAATTATGTAAGTTTCAGGTACACCATTCTATCAGACATCATCTGTACACTGTATTGTGTGTTTATCACCCCAAGTCAAGTCTCCTTCCATCACCATTTATGGATTTAGGACAATGAAGTCAATCAAATCAATCAATAATTGCTTCATTTTCAAAATATTTTTGCTAATATAAAATTGATTATAAAAGCACATCCAAAGTGATGTTTAGAGAAGGTTGTATAAACCCCTTTGAATGTAGAATGCCAAGCTTGTGGTTGAATTATCTTAAAACAATAAATATTCCTGATGGGCCAGGTTTACATGGCATTTAATAACACTATCTGTGAACTGGTATTTCTCATGGTTCCAAATATGTGAATATTCACTTTACATTTGTAATATAGTATTAGGGGCATTTTAAACCAGTTGTTTTGGCTTTGAAGCTTCTATGTTTTCAAATTTAAAGATTGCAAGGTTTTAGAAATATTATTTTGAGAGGTGGCTGGGAAAAGGACATGGGAGAGAGGAGGAGTCATTTTTGTGTTTACAAAAAATCATTAATGGAAATAAGAGAATTTAAGTGGAGAATCATTTACCTTCCAAATATAATATGATAGCTTTGTAAAACCAAATTGAGAAACAAGCAGTATTTCAATTTGGAAGGGAACAAAGAAATTGAAAGTATAAAATAATAAGTGTCTTAGAGAGAAGAATGATAAACTGGGTATTGGATAAATAAATTTTGGCTCTCTTGAAATAAAAGAAATAGTAAACTTCTACTAACACCCTGGTAGAAAGTAGTTGGAATGAAAAGCCAAAATTTATCATGACTCATATTCTAGATTTTTAATGTAAGTCTAATTTTAATTCCATATGTGCACCAAGAATTATGACATATTTTCTTTTGCTAAATGCATCTAAAACTAGAACAAAGTTTAAAATATATTGTATGAGTAACTTGATCCTTTTTCAAGAAATTATTCATATTTGTAGATCACTAGATCATTTTTTCATTAAATCTTCATATTTTCCATATTCCTTTAAAATAGTAAGTAGGAGCTTAAATACAACAAAGAATTAGAGAAAGCATTGGATTATGTCCTCATTTTATCAGTTAATTTAAGACAGGTATTTAACATTTAATGGTAGGTGACCTACCATAATCTCATGTATATATATATATATATATATATATATATATATATATAATCAGAGATAGAAAAGTTTCAAAATGTTTAGTAGTACAAATGCTAATTTTAACAAATATTGCGATGTGCTTAATAAAATAATATCAAAATAAATAAGAGAAAATACACCTCCAATGCAGAACTTAAAACCGACTGGGAAGTTTAACATAATTTTGTCTTCTTCTAGTGAAAAACTACAGGAGTTCAGTAAAAATAGATTTTTCAATGTTATGCTAATGTATTTATGAGTTTACTTTAAATAAAAAGATAAAAAGTATGAAGAGTATATTTATGAAAGAGAAACCAGGAAGCTCATTAAATATTTATGAAGGTCTATAACAATAGGTAAGTATTTTAAGGTTTAACTGAGCACGATGCTGTTCTCCACTTTCCTCTGTGCTGTTTATATCAAATGAGGAAGAACTTGCCTCTATGCACTTAGGCTCCCTTTTCTAGATCTCTCCCAAATGCCTCCTTTAATTAAAAAAAACTGTTTTTTAATATATTAACTAGATTTTACATATCATATAACAGTTTCAGTATTTCAAAAACCATTTTATGAAAACAACAAGGTCTGAACAGGAATCACTGCCTTGGCTCCTGAGATTTATATGATACTGATATTTTCTGGCACTCTTTAAGGATTATGCTGAAATCCCTCCAAGCCCTCAAATAACACATCATCCAGACTCCTAAGCAGATTTTCGTTTTTCAGACCTGTTTGTATTTTCAGGAAAGAATAGGAGTGGCATGAAGATCTGGATAATGTGTGAGTCAAAAGTATCGATGTGCTAGCTGGAAATGCAAACAGAAACTTTTTTTGGTTGGGCATCACCCCTCTCAGCATAGATTTTACTTCCCATCACTGTTATTTATTTCTTATTTATTGATTTTGGAGGCAGAGGGAATTCTATACACTGCTTTGGGGGCCAGAGGGAACAGCTGGCAGTTGCTATTCTTGGAAGAGGTGCCAAGGATAGGAATACATGGGTAACTGGTGGTGAAAACGACTTTGAAATCTGTCTCAGCAGCTGTCACTACAATGGGCACAGTACAAATAGGCAAAATATTGTCCTTCCCTGCCAAGGCTTTCTGCACTTTTGGCTGTGTTATTCTCAATAGTTCTGAATGCTGTGTGGTAGGGCTGCCAGGTGGTACGGCTGGGTAGGTCAATGTGCAGAAAGATACCTGATTTTTCATTTCATGGCAAATTTGCCAAATGAAAACATAGGTAAGGCTTTAGTGTGTTGGCTTCACTGACTTCATACATGTCCTTTACTTTGATTTTGTCTTATGGTAAGTAAATTCTAAGGAATCTATTGGTGTTTTTGAGAATTCTGTGTTGCTTAAGAAAGCATGATTCGAAAGAGCGAAGCTAAATCCACAGATACAAGATCTGGGGTGCGCAGGAGTGGTGGGGGGAAAGGCAGAGAACTGTACTTGAACAACAATACAATAAAATAAAAAGATCTGCCGGATGGCTCAGTTGTTTAAAGGTAGTTTCACATACAGAGTTATTGTTTCTTCATCTACAATTTAAGTTCAAAAGTATATTTTGTGAGTGTCAAAGACCATTGAGTCTAAGAATGTGAATGACTTAATGGATCCAACTCTATTGTAAGGGATAAGTACATAAATCCAACCCCATTATATAAACAAAAGACTACATTTAAATAGACTAGAGAACATTTAGTTTGCCAAAGTGGTAACTGCTATAACAAATACTTTACCTAGCACTTTAAATGGAAGATAAATAGCACTGATTGTCAAATACAAGCTGAATCTTTCAAAAATGTATCTGGGCTTGAAAGTGAGCACTTAGTAAGATCTGTGTTAAAGACTTGACTCTCTAATGGGCTTTCCCCACATCTCTCAATCTATTCTTGCCAATAGCTGGTAGAAGCTGGGTAAGATGTTGTCATATAAATTTGTTAGCCTTTAAACTCGAAGAGGACATATTTTAAAGTGTGTTGTATAAGGTGTTCTGGGTCATATTAAATGAAAATAATACTGCCTTGACTTTGACCAGTACAATGTTTATGGTAATATCAATGATGAAATTATTTAAAAAATGCACTTGGGTTAAATTATATGGAGAGAGATAAAGAAATAATATAGCCCATTCATATGTTAATTATTGTTTCATTTTATTATATTTTGGTGTATGTGGACAAGTTACAGCTTATTTGAGAAAACTTAAAGTAACAATTTGTATTCATTTACTGTTTTTATTCAGTTTATTTTAACGTTACAGTTAAATTTTCTGAGTTAATTGAACCATTGCCTGGTGAGAATACTTTTGAGAGAGATTGAAAATCATAATGTAATGAAATGTGGCTAACATGTAACCAGATGTATTTCAATCCTACAAAACTCTTCTTGGTGACTTTACTTACAGATAAAAGAAATGACTTTTCTTGATCACTATATAATTGCATTGAAGATATCACTGCTATTTCCCTAAAAAGGGTAGTGGAATTGCATCTCCACTAAATCTAAAATTACTTTAGCAGCTTCTCTATATTTATTCTATTGGAACATTTGAAACTCAAGGAACAGTGCACCCACACTTACCTGGCAGAGGAGACATGCCACTGGTGAGGGCCACCCAGATTTTAATGATATTACGATGCTTTACCTTCTAAATGTTTCATGGGTCCAAAATATTATTCTCCATATCTTCTACAAGCCAGAAATAAGTTGTGAAAATATGTTTGCAACATTCCAGACTTTCATCTATTAGGATATATTTATGGAAAAACATACCTTGGAGTAAATTTTGAAAAAAGTATAATGGACAAAAATAATTTATATTTTAACTCTTTATAAAATTAGTCTCCACTACACTTTGTATTCTTTTGACTTTTCAGTTTTTTCTTACCATTTGTGTTTCTTGTCTCCAGATTTTCACTTAATAAAAATTCATGTATTAAAAATATTCTTAAAGTTTCTAACCATAATATACATGTTAATACCAATAATAATATACCACTACTAATAAGTTTCTAACTTAATAATATACATGTTAATAATATATTAATATTCATTGTGTCAAATACTAGATTAAACTTATCAAATTTACATTTATTTGACAAAGCATTACATGTACTGAGTAGTAAAGATTTTGGCAGACATCATTACAGAAAAGATGACTCAGATGGCCTCAGAGTTTGCGAAGTGGGGTTTATTCATGCATGCGGACCCAGAGGAGATAAATTCCACATTCTGGGCACTGAGCTTAAGCTGCAGTTTGCTTATATTCTTGTTACAAGCCAAAAAGGGGAAGGGGGAAACAACTGCTAAAAGCAAGCATACAGAAGCAGAAAGTGAAGGTTAGTGTACGACCTTGAGATAATTGCTTATCTGGGAAAGGCTGCTGTCTGGGAATGGCTGCTGTTCAGCTCCTACCTAAGAATGGCTACTGCTCAGCTATGTCTTGTCACAACACCATACATAATCACCTGAGAGGATTTTTGATGTTCATGGAAAATACCAAAAACATCCATTTTACGTATGAGCACATATTTCAGTTATTATTCTGAAATACACAATTGTTAAAACTTGAAAGAAGGAGATATTTGGGGGAATCATATGATGTACTAAATTACTAACCTCAGGTCAATGTTATATCATTGATAATGTATATTAATTAGCTGCAAACCAGTACCTGTAGTGAAAGCAAGAAAAATAATTTAGTATGAAGTAAATAATAATACTTTAAAAAATCTTAATTATATCATTGACATTTGATTCCTGTATTACATTATACAGTGAGAAATGATCAAGGGTGGAAACTATCTTTTCAAAGACAACAATATATACAATTTTGTTCTTCCTCTTCAGTGTGTTAGATGAAAAACAGGTCCGATTTTGTAGTACCTTTCTCTCCTCAGAAAATATTCTGTAAATGGTGTCTATCTCTAGACACTTATTTTCCGTGTCCAGTCTGACCTGACAGAAGCCTGATAGTTTATACTAATAAACACTCAGCTTTGCATTGTAATTGGGAAGACATAATAACATGAAGGTGAATGCGAAACCCTGTGATAAAACTTTCCCTACAAAGTGGCCATCTTATTTGTTGACTTTGAAATGTTTCTATTTCCTAGCAAAATAAAAAAAAAAATTAAAACTGAACATTTTATTTAAGAAAATAAAAGTCATAAAATTATCAGATAAACATTTAGAAATTCTATCATATCACACTTAACAGGAATTTTCAAAGAGCTGATTTGGCTGCTTCCTACCGAGTATTGGAAGTGTTGCTTTTGTTAATCTAGGACAGGGGTATCAAACTCATTTTCACTGGGGGTCACCTCAGCCTGGCGGTTGTCTACAAAGGGCCAAAATAGTTTTAGGACTGTATAAATGTAACTATTCCTTAACTGTTAAGTAGTTGAAATTACATTCAGCCCTTTGAAGGCAACCATGAGGCTAATGTGGCCCCCAATGAAAATGAGTTTGACACCCCTGATCTAGAGTGAAGCTCGTATTAATGCAAACCAATATAATACTACAAAGTATATGATATATTTATTTTATTTTAAAAAATTATAAAAAATAGGTGCACATTCTGTTTCTATTCTTTTAAATGTTATTGTTGATATTTTAATTCTCTATATGGTTCAATTTGATAAAATTTATTAATTTTTATCTTTTAAAATACTTTAGGAACTATAGAAAGCCCTTTCTCAGATCATGCTCCTTATCCTGGCTCACATGGCATCTTTCTTTTTATTTTAACATCTCAGTCATTTTTTATTGCCATGTTTTGTATCAATAGAGGGCTAGATTTACTCGTGTATTTATTACTTTCTTTGCCTGTCAAATTTTTCTTGTATGTTAGAACTTCCCTTTCTTTATTCCTTGAAAAACATGGTTTTAAACATTGCTTAATGACATTTATTGCTCTTAAACTTTCCTACATCCTGGTATGACAAAAACTGTCTTTATTTCACTGTTAAATTAAACAAAAAGATTTATTTAAAATATTCTTTCAAAAATATTTTATCTTGGCATATTGAAGAAAAACTTTTTACTGTCCTATTTCTCCTTTTGTTATTGTGAATTAAATGGTTAACTCTTAGTATGTAATTTATCTTCTGCCACCAACCACTTGTAAAGGTGTTTCTTTTCTTTCTTTTTTCTTTTTCCTCCCCCTCCCTCCCTCTCTCCCTTTCTTCTTTCCTTTCTTTCTTTTCTTTCCTTCCTTCCTTCCTTCCTTCCTTCCTTCCTTCCTTCCTTCCTTCCTTCCTTCCTCCCTCCCTCCCTCCCTCTCTCCCTCTCTCTCTTTTTCTTTCTTTCTTTCTTTCTTTCTTTCTTTCTTTCTTTCTTTCTTTCTTTCTTTCTTTCTTTCTTTCTTTCTTTCTCTTTCTCATGAGTGGGAAGGGAGAGAGAGAAAAACAGCTATTTGTTGTCCCACTTATTTATGCATTCATTGATTGAATTTTTTATTACTGACTTTAGAGAGACAAGGGGTGAGGGAGAGCAAGGGAAAGAAAGATACATCAATTTGTTTCTCCATTTATTCATTCATTCATTGACTGGTTCTAGTGCTTACTAGTGTGCCACAACCTTGGTCTATTGGGACAACACTATAACCAACAGAGCTACCCAGCCAGGTTTAACATCTTTCTTTTGTCTTTGGTATTTAGTTTTAAAATGCTATGTCTAAATGTTCATTTATTGTTTTTTGCTGATTTTTTTGCTTTCATTGCATTTCTGATTTTGTTTTCATATGTTCTTCTACAGAACATGTTTAACCATTGCTTCTAAAATATGTCCTTTCTTATGTTAGATCTCACTCTCTCTTGTTTTGTAAACTGTATTTTCTGACACAGTTTTTGAAGTGTAGCTGCATAATATCTTTATTTCTTACAATTCACTAATATTTTCATGAACTGTTTCAAGTAGTTTTCTTCTCAATCTTTAATTTAAATAATTATGTACAAACATATCTTTTTCAATTCTGTCTTTTATTTTTTATTTTTCTCTAAATTGTATTTTCAATTACAGTTTATATTCAATATTGTTTTTGATTAAAGGGGTTAGACAATGATATACTTTACAAGGTGCCCCCGATATTTCAAATACCCATCTGACACCTTATATAGTTGTAACAATATTATTGACTGTATTCCCTATGCTCCATTCTACATCCCTGTGACTATTCTGTAACTACCAATTTGTCCTTCTTAATCCCTTCATCTTTTTCAGCCAGCCCTCAACCTCCCTTCCCTCGGGTAATGGTCAGTCTGTCCTCTGTATCTATGAATCTGTTTCTATTTTATTTATTTTTTTAGTTTGTTCACTTATATCCACGTATAAGTGAGATCATATGGTAGGTGTCTTTCTTTGTCAGACTTATTTCACTCAGCATAATACCCTTCAGGTCTATCCATGCTGTCTCAAATAGTAAGATCCATTCTTTCCATGGCTGAGTAATATGCCATTGCATGTATATACCACAGACTGTCATTTCATAAATATTTTACATCCCCTAATTTATTTATTTTATTTTATTTCTCAATAACATTTTTTATTTTAATTGGTGTTCAAGTACAGTTTTCTGCCTTTTACTCTCGTCCCAGCCCACCCCCAGCCCTCCCCACCTCCCTTCCATTTCCACCCCCCCCGCTTGTTTTTGTCCATGTGCCCTTTATACTTGTTCCTGTAAACCCTCCCCCTTTTCCTTTGAAATTCCCTCCCCTCTCCCCTCTAGTCACTGTCAGCCTGTTCTCTATTTCAGTGTCTTTGGTTATATTTTGCTTGTTTCTTTGTTTGTTGTTTAGGTTCCTGTTAAAGGTGAGATTATATGGTATTTGTCTTTCACTGCCTGGCTTATTTCACTTAGCATAATGCTCTACAGTTCCAACCATGCTGTTGCAAAGTGTTGGAGCTCCTTTCTTACTGCTGCATAGAACTCCACTGTGTAAATGTACCATAGCGTTTTGATCAATTCATTTACTGATGGGCACCTAGGTTGCTTCCAACACTTGGCTATTGTAAATTGTGCTGCTATGAACACTGGGGTGCATAGCTTCCTTTGGGTTGGTGTTTCAGGGTTCTTAGAATATAATCTTAGCAGTAGAATTGCAGATGAAAAGGCAAGTCCATTTTTAGTTTTCTGAGGAAATTCCATACTGTTTTCCATAGTGGTTGTACCAGTCAGCAATCCCACCAATAGTGTACTAGGGTTCCCCTTTCTCCACAACCTCTCCAACACTTGTTTGTTGCTTTGTTTATGATGGCCATTCTGACCAGTGTGAAGTGGTATCTCATTGTGGTTTTAATTTGCATCTCTCTGATAGCTAGTGATACTGAGCAGCATCATTTCACACTTTTTATAAATGTTTTCTTTTTTAATTGAATTTATTGAGGTGACATTGGTTAATTCAATCATATAGGTTTCAAGGGTACAGTTCAATAAGACATCATCTATATGCTGCATAGTGTGCTCAGCACCCATAGTAAAGTCTCCTTCCATCCCAATTTATCCCCTCCTTTGCCTTCTTCCACCTTGTCTTCCCTCCCCTTTTCATCTGGTTGTCACCATAATATTGAACCCTGTCTATATGTCATATTTTCTTAATCTCTTCACCTTTTTTCACCCAGCTCCCAACCCTCTCCCCTCTGACAGCTGTCAGTCTGTTCCAAGTGTCCATGTTTCTGTTTCTACTTTGTTAAATTACTTTTGTTGATTATATTCAACATATATGTGAACCATATGGTATTTTTCTCTCTCTGACTGGCTTATTTCACTTAGCATAACAATTTACAGGTCCATCCATGCTGTTACAAAGGTAAGATTTTCTTTTTTTACAACCATGTTAATGTACCCCAGCTATTTCATAAATGTTCTACAGCTTTTTTTATTCACTCATCTACTGATGGACACTTGGGCTGTTTCCAGATCTTAGTTATTATAAATTATGCTGCAATGAACACAGAGGTGCATATTTTCTTTTGAATTAGTGTTTTGTGTTTCTTCAGATACATTCCCAGAATTGGGATTACTGTGTCAAAAGGCAGTTCTGCATTTAATTTTTTGCACTGTCTCCATGCTGGTTTCCACAGTGTCTGAACCAATCTTCATCCCTACCAACAGTACAAAAGGCTTTCCTTTTCTCACATTCTTGTCAATATTTATTGTTTGTTGATTTATTGATGATAACCATTCTGATAAGTGAGAGGTGTTATTTTATTGTTATTTTAATTTGCATTTTTCTCATGATTAGTGACATTGAACATTTTACATATGTCTATTGGACATCTGTATGTCCTTTTTGGAGAAGTATCTATTCTGATCCTTCACTCATTTTTTAAATGGGTTGTTTGTTTTTTGGTGTTGAGTTGTAGAAGTTCTTTATAAATTTTTGAAAGTAGCCCCTTACCTGATATATCATTGGTGAATCTGTTCTCTCATACAATGGGTTGCCCTTTCATTTTGTTGATGCTTTCTTCTGCTATGCAAAGTGTTTTAGTTGAAGTAGTCCTTTTTGTTTATTTTTTTCCTTGGTTTCACTTGCCTGAGAAATACAGCAAAAAAATATTGTTACAAGAGATATCTGAGATATTACTGTTTATGTTCTAGGATTTTTATGGTTTCACAGCTTACATTTAAGTCTTTCATCCATTTGAGTTTATTTTTGTGTATGGTGTAAATTAGTGGTATAGTTTCTTTCTTTTTATTGTTTTACATGTACCTGTCTAATTTTCCCAACACCATTTATTGAAGAGCCTGCTGTTTCCCCTTTGTATGCTCTTGCCTCTTGCATCAAATATTAATTGACCATAAAGACCTCGGTTGGTTTCTGGGTTCTCTGTTCTGTTACATTGATCTGTGTGTCTCTTCTTATGTTAGTACCAGGCTGTTTTGATTACAATGGCCTTGTAGTATAGTTTGAGATCAGGGTTGTTGTTTTTTAATTGATAACCTTATTTATTTTAAAATTTTCAAAGACCTATTTTGTATTATGTATCCAAGACTTCCAATTCCTATCTAAAATGTTGTGTGATTCTACTAGAAAATAGAAAACTCATCTATTAAACCAATCACTCTTTGAGTACCATTTAGAAAAGTACAAATCTGAAGCCATATTCTGATATGTATCCTTAAATACTTTCTTTGTTAGTGTACAAGGTCTGCCTGGAGAAAGTACCGCCATTGTTAATAGAATGGGAATGGTTTTCATGACATCAATGTAACCTGGCAGCTGAGGAGAGTGGGCTGGAATGTGCATGTGTGAACAATGACAACTTCACTGCACTACTCAGTAGGGGCAGTAGATGCTGTTGATTGAGCATGTGTACTGTGTGGTCATCACATTCAAAATGACTGAAAGAGTAGAACAACAAATCTACATCAAAATTGGCATTGAATTTTGAACACTCTGCAGAAACTATTCTGATGATTCAGAAGGCCATAGCTATGGGCAACTGGTGATGGCAGCTTTATCACATCAACTTACCCACTCATCTATTACATCTCCTGCAGACTTTTTAGGTGAAATGTCAAATTATTCAGGTGACTCAGCCTCCCTACAGCCCAGATTTAGTGCTCTGTAGCTCCTGGCTTTTTCTAAAACTAAAATCACCTTTGAAAGGGAAGATATTTCAGACCATCAAGGAGATTGAAGAAAATACAAAGGGGTAGCTGAGAGCTATTGGGAGAACTGTGTGAGGTCTCAGATGCCTATTTTGAAGGGGACTGAGGTGTCACTGTCCCATGTACAATGTTTCTTGTATCTTGTATCTTCTTTAACAAATGTCTCTATTTTTCATATAACATGTCTGGCTGGATACTTTCTGGAAAGGCCTCATATGCTGTTGTTATTAATACATGAAATAATGTAAATTATTTTGTGAACAAGTGAAAACATAGGCTACAAAGTGATGTGGCATGTGTGATTCAATGTTAATGTAGAAATATGTATATAAGTATATATATATACCAATTTTTTAAGACACACTGGACCATAGACACACCTAGGTTTTAGAGGAGGAAAATAGGAAAAAAATTGAATCAAAAAAGTGGCAAAATATTTAATAACATAAATAACATAGGCCACCTCCCCTACCCCACAGCAAGCCAGGTAAGCTACATTTGGACTATAAGACACACCCCCTTCCCTCCTAAATATTTTGGGGAAAGGTTCACCTTATAGTCTGAAAAATACTGTATATAAAGAAATGATTATCCTGTGATAACAAAAATATATATTGGTAAAGATTTTTTTTATTTTATATTGTATAGATTTATATAATTGTATCTATTTTTAGTTAAGAAAAGACAAAAATTGATTAGTTATGTGAGCTTTTTTAAAATAAAATGCCTTTTTGGATATTTTTTGACATAATGACAGGTGGAATAATCCTGGATTATTTCTGTGTTATCTTCTAAAGAAGGATTTTCCTTCTCTACTCAAACATGGGAGAAATATACTGGGCACACTGGAAGGTGCATTTTTCTCCTTAATACAATAAGTTAATGACTCATCCCAATATGCATAGCGCTTTTTGGAAGAGAAGAATGATCTTTACTTTTAAAGAGTTTATGTACTATTGACAAGATGACATACACAAAAACAAAATAGAGCAAAAGTCTAGGCAGATGTTAAGGTTCCTATTTAAATATGAAGCAATATTTTCTCTTAACCATTGTACCACTAATGAGTGTAGTTAAGCTAGTTAAAAATCTCTTTTTGTGATCTTCCTCATTTATCATAGTCTTATTGTCTTACTTAATTCATGGGGTTGTTGTGAGATCAAACTTGGTCATTCACAGAATAGTCCCTTATAGAAATCACAACTGTTTGTGTTAAGAGGATGCATTACTAACACTATTCTGGAAAGGATGAGTTTAGTTAAGTGTTGCATTATTTCTCAGGTGTTGCGTTATTTTAAAATAAAATAAATCTTTTAAAATAACTTTGCAAATGCATGCAGAAAGGATAATAGACAACTGGAAGGTAGTCTCACTTTGTTTTCTGTTCATAGGCTAATTTCCAATGGCTGTTTGAATTTTTTTCTAAATTACTAAGGACATTGGAGAAGATTAAAGGATCAACATAATCACTGAAAAGACAGTGTGTCTCCTATATAAAACACATGGGACTAAGTAGGACTTTGTGGTTTGGCAAATGTCACACCAAACCACAAGGCATGGGATAAAGAGCCCAGTGGTCTTTGTGGACACCATAGAGAAATGTGCACTGTGGTCAAAGAGCCTTTTGAATGAAGAAATGTTCACAGTTTCCCACTTTCTTTCTTCAGTTTCGCAGTCATTGATATGATTGGCAAGAAAGGGCTTTCCTGACCCAGATAACCATAAAAGGGTATGAAAATTCCACTATGTGAAAGGTGGTGATGGATTTTGTTGGTGACTAGAGCTCAGTGTGTTGCTTGGAAAGGGGCATTATGAGAAGCATGACATTTGGTGAAATCCTGAAATGTTTCCAGAACCCTGTTGGTAACTAATATATATTTTGATTACTTCAATAAGTATGACATTCTGTACTATGCATTTTGAATGATCTATCTATCTATCCATTGACCTTTCTTCAAGATCTCACATACTAGGAGAAAAGTCCCATGTGCTTTTAGATAGCAGACACATTGTTAATTATATCATGAAGCATAAACTGATAAGCATCAAACATATAGAGTAACTTTTATACAAAAGCAGAAGATGAAAATGTGACTTTTATTACTTGAAATTGGGAGAATGTTTTATAGATGAGATGACATTTGAATATAACCTTAAACCTTAAGCTCTGCATGATTAGAGACACAGGGAAAGGCATTTTGATTGAGGACAGTGCATAACTAATAAGAGAGAAGAAAGAAAACAGAGAATGGGTAGCAATATGAGGTATTGCACTGTTGGAAAGGATACAGTTTGGAAAAACAACAGGATTTAAGGAAGACATTTGCCATATAACCTTAAATATTTAATTAAAATTAAGGTGCTCCTTCCTTTTCCAATGGAAACTAATAAAAGATAGAGAAGAACATAATTCAGCATCATGTAAAACTTACACTGAAGAGAGTTTATCATCAGGGTGACCAACTGGCAGGCTTTGTGCCACTGCCCAGATGAACAAGAGAATGAGATTGGAAAACACGATAGGGGAAGTAGGAATGGTGAGAATAGGCAAAGGTCAAATATATTAGAGAGAAAGAACTTGGCAACTGTATGGTGTATAGTGTATGGGGTCTTTTGCTGTGTAGTTTGTGTATTTACTCTATCTTGATTTAATTATCTTTTCTGTACTTTGTTCTCTTTTCACTATGTAAGCGTTGACACTGTTGTCTTAGACATATATATCTTTTTAGCTTTGAGGAAATGATTTTTAAAAACAGATGTAAAACACAATGTATTAAATCCATATTCTTTTTTTTTTTTTTTTTTTATTTATTTTTAGAGAGGGAAGGGAGAGAGAGAGAGAGAGAGAAACATCAATGTGCGGTTGCTGGGGGTTATGGCCTGCAACCCAGGAATGTACCCTGGCTGGGAATCGAACCTGGGACACTTTGGTTCCCAGCCCGCGCTCAATCCACTGAGCTACGCCAGCCAGGGCTAAATCCATATTCTTATCACACAGAACTCAACTTGAAAACATTGTTTTTATTTTAATCTGTTTAAAATAAATATAAAATAAAACTAAAGTGTGCATTATTCACCACCCTCCTAGTTGCAATTATCATCATGAGTGCAATATATAATTCATGAATCTATATATTATATATCTGTAATATTTGACATTTCTAATGTAAATTTAAATATACAAATATATAATAACCTACATCTTGTTTTTTCACTAGACATTAGCAGCAAACTATGTTATGAATATGATACCTTTGATCCATCAGTTAGAGTTCTTGGTATTTAAATCAGAGGAGGTAAAAACTTAATGCCAACAAAAACCCATACACATATGCACATAGCAGCTTTATTCAGAATTTCCCAAACTGGGCAGCAACCAAGATGTCCTTCAGGGGCTGAGCAGACAAACTGTGGTACATACATACATCCAATATTAGTGCTAAAAATAAATGAGTTACCAAACCATAAAAAGGCATGTATGGAATTTAAATGCATATTCCTAAGTGAAAGAATCCAATATGAACAGGTTACATATTGTAAGTATCCAAAGACATAACATTCTGGAAAAAGGAAAATCTGTGGAGATAGTTAAAAGGTTAGTAGTTGCCAGGACCTGGGGGCAGAAAGGAATAAATAGATGGCAGTGAAACTATGATACTAGAATTGTGGATACATGTCAATATAAATTTGTCCAAGTGAGCCCTAGCTCGTGTGGCTCTGTGGATTGAGTGCCTGCCTGTGAACCAAAGGGTCCATTGATGTTTCTCTCCCTCTCTCTTTCCCTTCCCCTCTCTTAAAAAACAGATGAATAAAAATCTTTAAAAATAAATAAATATAAGTAAATCCATATTGTGTAAAATACCAAGAGTGAACCCTATAATAAACTATACGGATCAGGTGATAATGATATGTCAATTCATCAACTATAACAAACATGTGACTCTGGTGGGGGGGTGATGATGATGGGTGAGGCTGAGTATATATAGAGACAAAAAGTATGAGAAATCTGTGGACTTTCTGCTGAATATTTCCATGAGCCTTAAACTGAAAAATGAAGTTTATTAAAAATAAAATGCTCACGCACAAGCAGAACTATGCCAAGGTTTTGAATCTCAATTACTTGGAGAGTGGTGGCATAATCAACTAAAAGATGATAATAAGAAGAGAGGGCTAAGTTTGATTGGAACTGTGTTAAGTTCGCTTTGAGATCTGTTGAAATTGGTGCTGGCAAGACACCCTGGTGGGAAGGCATTTGAGGCTGGTTAAAATGTGAAACTTGATTTTCAGAAATATATTAGAACTTTATGAAAGTTATTCTTGATAGAAGTGACTCTTAAAGCCATTTTGGATTTTGTGTTCAAAAACTATTTCCTTAACCTTCAAAGTTCACCAGGCCTTTCATTTCTTGTACTTAGGACTATATAAAAAAATCAAAGTATGTAAAATCCCCTTGATATATGTATACCGTTTTTATATGTTTTAATAGAAAGTAAGGTTGAGACTAAATTGAGACTAAACTGTTTAAATTTCCCTACTCAGTTAGAATATTTAGAGACGTTATCATTTTATGTGATACCAATATAAATTAAATAGTTGCTCTAATGTATATATTAAAACCAATGATGTCTTCAAAATAGGTAATAGGCACTGCTTGCTTTTGAGAACACAATTTCTTTTTAAAGTGTGTTTTTTAACAGGGCTATTTCCTTTCTTTTTTGTGTACATGCAATTTGTTTTCACCTTCATAGTTTTGTATCAGACTTCAATGAAAGTTGTTACAATCAGGCACATCATTTTATTTAAGTTACTTATTTAATCTAAACTGAAGTGAGTGCCCCAGAAGACCTACCCAAATAATTAGCAAGTGTCTTTGTTTAACCTAGATCAAGTACTTCCATTTTAAAACTCATGTGAATAAGCTTCCTACCAATTACCTGAAATCTGTCCCTGCGCTTTTGACATTAAACAATTAAGCTCTATTTCTTGACTTTCAATTAGTATATTCACTACCCCACTCTGTATTTGATAGGTTGATTAATGAATCACCAGAACAATTTGAGCCCTGTCAAAATAATGGAGAAATTCATGATATTTGTTTTTACTAACTAAATTTAAAATGTTAATTCAGGCTGTAAGGCAAAGCTTACTACTGGGGATCATAATGAAAAATGTAGAGTGGGAGAGAAAACGCTGTGTGCTCCCAGAAAAGTTCTAGAGATCATTTTGGGAGAAGAATTAGCTGTGGACGATCTCAGGGAACTCATCACAGCATGAGCAATCTTGTTTTCTTTATGATAGGTTTTATAACATTTTTGACTATTGCAATGCTATAAAAATACTTGGTTCAGAAAAGCTCCCTTCATTTTTTGAAATGTAATGAACTACCTTAATCATTCTTTTTGGCCATTTGATGCTTCTTCCCATTCCTCTAGGAACCAGTTATCCTGCTAAAACATGTATTTGCTGTCATGTAGACATGGGTGAGAGGATGGAAATTTCAGGATTTCAAAAGATTAGCCTAAGAGAGGGAAAAATAATCTTGAAAGAGTGTTGGGTCAAGCATAGAGGCAACCCACATGAAAAAATCAAATTATGAAAAATTCTTCCTTTCATGTTTTACAGAGGCAAATGAAATATGGAAATAATGTTCAAAATAAATTTTCTTTTCCAGTTGTATGAAAGTACTTCTATCTAAGGTTATACATAATGTGAGATAAATGGTCAAAAAGGATTTGTGTAGCAAATGGTTTATCATGGTTTATCAATGATCAAATTTCCTGAAATCACATGTAATAGCATATAGTGTCACTGACTCTTCTGGAGACAAATGAAGTGTCAGAGCGTAAACATCAGAAGTCTCCCTAGACCTAAAATATTTTAAACGTTAATGAATGTCAAAGATACTTGTAAAGAATTCTAAACTTACTAATGGCTAGTACCTCTCTTTGGGTACATGGGAAATACAGGAAAGTCAAGTTCTATAACTCACTGTGCTGTCACCACAGTCACTAGCCAGCCTTCCTTGCCCTACTCAGATGTCCTGAGGGAACCATTTACTTCCCAGGGAAACTGTAACGTAGCCTTCCAAAGTGCTGCTCTTCCCTCGCTGCTCTGCAGCATTTTGGCATCTAATAATTTCTATTAAATGGAAACCACTTGCTCTTCAGTTTTTTCCATGAACACATTTTGGCTGACCATTTTTCTCCTATTCATCCCTCAGTCAACTGCCAATTTCTAGTTGTACTAAATTTGCCCTTTGGCACAATTCTTGTCTGTCATTTTTTACCCCTGAACTGTCATTTCTGCTGTGAGGGAATCTCTTCTATCTCTTTTCTCTGATGCAAACTAGGGGACTCATCAGATGTGTGTAAATTCTCTCAACTACACCTCCTACACCAGAAGAACAATATGTCTTTTCCAGATATATTCTTCCCATTGTCTATCCTATCAAATTTTCTGGTTGAAATCTACAGTCTCTTCCAAAACAGCACTTCCTCACAGAGCTGGCCCGCAGTGAGGCTTCACCTTTCTTGTAGCCTGTGACTTTCTAAAGGGGAAGGCAAATGAGCCTGGTCCCTGCTCAGCCATTCCAGATCAATGTTCTGTTTTCTTAGTTCTTCCAAGAATACAATGTATTCAAGCCCAGGATTCCATCATGGAGGCTGAGACTAAAGTTTCCAGTGCAACTATCACAGCTTTCTCCATGTCTGCTTCACCACAGCGTCCCTCTACCTCTCCCAATGACTCTGACACTTGGGTCTCAACTTGTCTTCCTTCCACATTACCTGGTACAGTATTGGCTGGGTATCATCCACACTGATAAAAAATTGTGTACTTTGATGTCCTACTTCTTTGACTAAAATTTCTCAACATTCTTTCAAAGAGACTCAGATACCAAGATCCAATTTTATACCTCCCATTACCACATACTAATAAATATATTTCATTAATAGATTTGATACCTGAAATTTTTAGAACATTCCTAACCTAGCATAGATCTGTCTTTTCAATGGTTGGACAGCCTCAGGACTTCAGCTACATGAATTTTCTTACTGCACACCTATTTCCTTACTGTACTTCTACATCATAATAAAATGAAAACTAAGCCCTTGCTATAGCTCATCTGCTTTTCTTTTTATTTCTTGTTTTCTCCCAATAAATAGTATTCCCTGAAGTGGTCTTTTTAAATAGTTTTTTTTTTTATTGTTCCTAAGTGTGGAGTCAGGGGTCTTGGATTCTCCATCTTTTCTTAATTCTTTTTTTCAGAGAATGAACTCATAGATGATAGAGATCCTGTTCCACTCAACTCCAGCAATCTGAACCCCCTTTGAATAATATCTATGTTTTATCAGTTAATTATTTTTTATTTCTTCTACCAAAACAAGGAGACATTCCTCTGCCCTCTATGGTCTTGCCTTTATGCCTTCTACTCCACATTCATATTTTTTTTTTACTCATATATCCTTCATTTTTCCACATATATGCATGTAACCATTTTCAGGATAAATGTGGTGATCTCTGGTTTCAGGCTGCCTGAATTCAAATCCTCATGCTGCCATTTATTAACCACAAGAACAATTACATAACCTTTATTTGTATCAGATTCTTCATCTTTAATAAGGAAAAGGTAATAAGATACTTCTTTCATAGGAGTTTTGTAATTAATAAATGAGATAACATTTAAAATGCTTATGTCAGTGGGAAAAACAGTGTTTTCTATTTATAAAATATTTTTCTACTTATAGCACCTCCAGTTTCTGTGCTTTGCCAACTCTTTTACTACAACATATTAAAATAATCATATTATTCATAAATGGAAAAGGTAATGAAATAAAATGACATCATAAAACATCTAATTTAACAAGACTTGTGCATCTACCTTTTTGAATTTAGCATCATACACGTAAGGCATTATGTTTTCAGCTCAACACAGAGATTACAATGTTTAAAAATATTTCCATAATGGAATGACTGTGTTTCCTTTCACCTAAATACTAATAATTACAATGGGTGGAATTTGTTGTAAAGTCTAGTTCTTGATGCTTTAATACTATTAAGGAGCATTCAAACATATTAAATATATCTATAAACATTTCTATTTGACTTTTCAAAATTCTATTTTTGTTCTTAGAAAGAAGGAAAAGCCTTGCTATTAGCTGTTCAAATTGTATGTTTCCCTGTTCTACCCAGGATAAAACACATCTTTCTGGAGTCCTAATCAAAGCATGTGCGCTTGCTTGTCACTTCCAACCAGGCAGTCATTAAGTAGGATCTAGGTCTCTTAGTTGCAGTGGATATCTGCTTACAATGGTTTGAAGGGGTCTTATAGGGTGACTTCAGAGAAGGAGAATTCTGTTGGGCATCCAAGTCTCTCTGAAGAATACTTAATAGTTTGGTTCCATGAACATCATGCTTGTATCCTTAAAGGGTAACGAACATGTGTACACATGCCTGTGTGAAAACTAGATATGCAAAGTAAAACATGAATATAAATGTAAAGAATATTGAAAAGCAAAAACTTTGCCTATTGTGAAACTTTGCAGTGGCTTAAGACATACAAGCAATAGTTGAAAGCCTTGCAAGGTCATTTGCAATTCATATTGAAGTCTATATCTCTGTTACAGGCATCTTGAAAAGGTTGTGTGCATCAGAGTAGAAAAAGAAATTGCCTTAATCTAAATATGGCCTTGCTATAACCATCTAGGACAAAAATATGAAATTGGATTCTCAAATTCAGTATGTCTGCCTTTGACCATTATTTACACCCCTAGTGGCCCTGTTTCAAAAGTACATAAGGAATTTATGTTTAAATAATCAAGAGTCACAAAAATAATTGTTATGACAAGAAAAAGTCATGGTGAACAGTTTAAGTGTTCAATGAGATTTGTCCTTAAACTCTTTATTTAATCTAAGCTAATAAAAAAGAAAGCTTAATTTTTGCAAAGTTTTGGCCTGGTTGTATTTGAAAGAAGTTTCCCTTAAGAAGTAAATAATAAAACTTAAAAAGGGACAATGTATATTATTCTATTTTAAAATTTAATTTTAACAGTATTATTACAGTGAACTGCATTCAAATATAATAAAGACTGCAAACTAATTGTAGGATAAAATGCATGTCAAATTTAATTGTCTTCATTATTTCAGTTTCATTCATTTATAATTGCATTAGACCTCAATACTCAAAGAATTATTTTTTCCCCTGTAGAACAACTCTAAAATAATATGTCCCCGTATAATTTCTTGATTTCAGAAATTATATTAGGTCTTTTCTGAATGTCAGAAAATAGAAAAAAATAACGTGTTTTTTTTATGGCTTAGACAATGGTGCCTTAAGCAACATTATAATCATCAATATAAGTGCCTTTTTTTAAAGATTTTATTTATTTATTTTTAGAGAGAGAAGGGAGGGAGAAAGAGGGAGAGAGAGAAACATCAATGTGCAGTTGCTGGGGGGCATGGCCCAGGCCCCCAACCTAGGCATGTACCCTGAATGGGAATCAAACCTGCGACACTGGTTCGCATCCCGTGCTCAATCCACTGAGCTATGCCAGTCAGGGCAATATAAGTGCCTTAAATTCCTTTAAAAAGTGGAGTCTAAAGAGTATTGAAATTTTTTATTTAGTGCATTATATACTGTCTGCTTATGGTAAACTTGTTTATTGGGAGTATGCAAATTTTTTAACTTGTCAAATTCCTTTATTTACATAGTTTAAAAGAGTAATGGTATGCTTCAGTTTTGTAGACATAATATTACTGCTATACTTTAGTTCTAATTTCTCATTTACTTATTGTGTCAGAGGTTTTCACAGTGGGTCATAAGCACTAAAATATTTGCATTATGATGGTAACAGTCCATGGTATTCTGTAGACACCATTGCACTGAGTACTGAATCACTTCCAAGTACTGTAGGGCTGAATGTGACTCCTGCAGTGGGCAGAAATTATAACGGAAGCAATCAGGCTATTTACTGCAAAATCAATCTACTGTTTGATACTTCTTTTATACACAGGTTTTGTCAATAAAGATAAAATTTAGCGACATATTTTGTGACTCCATTGATAAAAACAGAGCAATGTACAAATTACATTAGCTTCTGAATTTTTCGATATGGTCATCCCTCTAGTAGATGAGAAAAATATTATTTCCCTGTCACTTTTTCTTCCCAGATAGGTTTGTGTGATTCTGAAATTGTCATTTATTTTAAAATTAAGGTTATTGTTTCTGCTACTTGGGGCACAGAGAAGGTGTACATAAAGAAGCTCTGGAAGGTTCCACCTTGATGCTAGCTGCAAAGGGAATCCTTTGGTCAGCCTGCAGTTTTGTTAAGGAGGAGAGGTGCCTCTCTCTCATCTTTTTCTTTTTTTTGGCATATCCCTTTCCTAGTAAACACCTCACTGTGTGTTTTTTTGTGGTTCTCCTGCCCATCTCCATGCAACATTAGTGAGCCTTCGTGGATGCTGGGTTGGTGATGATTTTTCTGCTGCTTGAGGAACAAACTTTGATATGTAGAATAATCCTATGATTATAGCCAATCATAGTTGATTAGTGAGTGACCTTCTATGGGAAAGTGGCTACCTTTATGACAGGAATTCAGGAATCCCAGGGAAGACATGTAACTTACCTAAAATGCATCTCCTCCTGATTAAATTTTGTAATCATTGAACAGGACAATCCCTTTCATTGTCTAATGTTAAAAGTTTAAAATTAAAACAGTTCTCATAAAATATTCTTCTTAACTTTGTACTAAATATAAATATGTAAAATTGTAGGAAGAGAGGAGAGGAGAGCCAAGTGGCATTGGTTTTTTAGTATTGATAAAGGGAAGGTGAAGAAGAAATTGAAAGATTGAAGCAATCTATATTTTCTTTTCTTTTTTGAAGCAATCTATATTTTCAAATAAAAGTGCAATAAGCACAGGCTTTAAAGATCTTTTATTTCTTTTTTTAACTTTTTAAAATTATCATTGTTCAGTTACAGTTGTCCCACCATTTTTCTCATTGCTCTCCCCTGCCTCGTACCCCCCACTCACTCCCCATTGTCCATGTCCATGAGGCCTCTATTCAGGTTCCTTCACTGACCCCTTCCCCTTCTTTCCCCCATTATGTGAATGGTGACTGGTTTATTTTCTTTGATTGTTAAATAATTTTCCCTTTCAATAATGAATACCCTTTAGACTTCATTTTCTTGGGCTAGACCTTCAGTGTGACTTAAAAACCAGATGAAAACATGCATGTGACATCATGCTGTTCCATAGGCAGCAACATAGTTACTACACTGACGTGTGTAAATGTATATAGATTGGAACAGTACATTAAAAATAGGTGTTGATGTGATTGCCAATGACTAGTCAAAAGCAATCAAGAAGGATCATTGAAAAACATTTTTGAATTATGAGAGAATCTTTTAAAAATGGTAGTAAAGGACGTATCTTGCATTTATTAGATTGGCCAAAAAGTCCATATGGAATTTTTCTGTAAAATAAAAGAAAACGTTTTTCATTTTCACCAATAGCTTGATTGATTTGGATAATTTGAGTATGTCAGCTATCTCCCACACAGTAGAACATTGCTTGTTCTCAATTAATGTGTCGATTTGGTCACCATCAACTTCGCCTGGTCTACCCAACTGTGGAGCATCATCCAGCAAGAAATGTCCAGCATGAAACTTCACAAACCACTTTTGACACAGTTCATCAGTCACAGCACTTCCCTGCACATTGCACAAATATTTTTATGTGTGTTTCAGTTGCATTTTACCTTTCTTGAACTAATAAAATATAACATGCCAAAAATCTTGCATATTTTCTTCCATTTTCAATATTAAAATAGCTACACAAAAATTCATCAATTTTGGTAAATTTTTTAAAAAATGACAGCTGTCACAATACAATCTCACAAAATTGTTTTGAATGAAGTTAAATACAACTAAACACTACTAGAGCCATCTTACAGAAGAAGAACAAATGAACTTTTTTGCCAACCCAATTATTTGTGATATATAGTAGTATAATAATAATCTATTTTCCTCTTCTTTCTTTCCCTCCTTCCTTCTCACCTTCATCCCTACCTCCCCTTTTTCTTCTTTCCCTTATTTTTCTCACTTTCTCATTTCTGTTTTCTTCAAAAAATGTTGCCATACTCTTCCATAATTTCCTTCCTATGAAGCTGTATAGAAATATAAAATGCTAACTCAAACACCTGAAAAATCGTTTCCTTTGAAGTTGAGGTTTTCTGTTTCCTTCCTTACAGGAACATGTCAAGAGCAGCTATCAAAATAATACAAGAGGCAGACACTCATCTGCAATATTGATGGTTAATTAGTAGATTGCATGTCAATAAAAAGTGTGTAATTATTATGACATGTGTAAAGTAAGTCCCTTGTTATGTTCTTAACCTATTATTTAGGCTTGAGCACATGGCTTCTAATGAGTGCAATGTGCAGAGAGCTACATTTCTAAGCATATGAAATAGAAATCAGATTCAATTATTGGAGATTCTTCACAGAGTTGTGCGGAGAGCATGTGTTTAGCCAGTGATGCTCTGCTGAGTGCTTTTTGTTTGGGGCACTAGAGCTTCCATTATTCAAAGACTTTAGATTATGGCTCATTTTTTATTTAAGCTGCTGACAATAGTAATGGCTATTGTCATCAAGGTAATCTTCAAGTGACAATAATTTTAGTACTCCTCTCCATAGTTGAAGTTGGCATTAGAATTTTCAGGCCATGTAATTTTGTATAACTCTTTGGTTTCCTTGTTATTTGTGTTTTTTGAAAAATTAAATGTTTAGACTGGAGAAATAAATTCACTTGTTACATAGTGAATTTATTTCTATAACTTATAGCTGAGAGAAGGAAATTTTAGTCTTACCTCTTCCTTTCTCTGCTCAGTGTTTTCTACTTTATGTCCATAAATAAAATAAAATGCTTAAGCCACCCCATGATATTTTAATAGTAAAATACAATTAGCTTTTCATATTCAAAGTTCCACATTTGTGGGTTTGACCTACTGTGGACTGAAAACATTGTACAAAATGCTACATTTTGTCTGACATGGATCGTGCAGCTAAACCTAAGATGGTTTCAGCTGTAGGGAAGATGTACAGACTTATATTTCTTGTCGTCATTCAATGAATAAAGTATAACAACTATTTACAAAGCATTTGCATTGCTTTAGTATTGTAAGTAATCTACAGGTGACTTAAAGTATATGGCAAGATGTGTGTAGATTATATTCAAACCCTATTTTGTACAAGGGGCTTAAACACCTGAAGATTTTGGTGTTTGTTGTGCTCCTAGAACCAGTCCTCCATGGACAGTGAGGATGACTGACTGCATCTTAAAACCGAAAGTACTTCCTCTCTGAAAGAAACAGCCTGCAGAGGACCGAGGGAGGAATGTTTTTTTCTAAAATTTGTGAACATCAAGCTCAATCCCCAAGAATAAATAAAAATATAATTGGAGAATGAAAATAGTTGCTTTCATTCCATCTCACCTAAAAATAAGTAAATTGTCTTAAAATTGGGAAATATCTAATCTCAATATTTTTCATCTGCTATAACAAAATTGGTTTTCTAGAATATATTATGTTTTATGCCCAATAAATTGCAAATTAATTAAGACATAGAATATAAATGATAGTCTGGTTAAAAAGAAAGTTATTTTAAAAATATTTTCAGTTTTAAGAGAGAAGAATTGCTTTTTAAAAAACTTTTTCCTAACACTAGTGCCATTTAGTTCACTGGTGAAGGAGCTATGTGTAAAATTACCTGGAAATATATAAGCCATGATTTAGAATCTTTGTAAAGTGAATGTTCATAGTAAGTAAAACTGAGCTTTGGCCTGTAGTTGGGAGAAGAAACTTCAATTCTCAGACAGGAAATGCAAAAAAAAAGAAAAAAATGAAAGGTGTGAAAGTCTGGTTTGACTAAAAGTATTAAGAATAAAAGATTGAAGATGAAGGAGAGATCTTAGGGGTTGTCTAATAGTAAAGTATTTTAAATAGGCCATAACCATCTTACTTTACATATGAAAGTATTCTGCAGAATTTTCCATATATTTTGTTAATTTTGGATTTGCTTCATTTTTAAAATGCAAAATCAGACATGTTCATTTTGGGAGGCAAGTGTGGAGAGAGAGTACTATATTCACTCAAGTTGAAAGTTATCAAGAAGAGCTTTGAAATATAGCCAGACTAACAAACCATGCATTGCTAATAATTTTTAACATTTTATGACTTTTTATACACTCTTCTTCTCTCTCACCATTTCATTTCCCTCTTTTATTGTTAGCCATATGTAGTTATGTGTATATATATATATGTATATATATAGCCATATATATGTATTTTATATTTTTATATGCTCATATGCATTTTGCATGTGATATATTATAAATGTAATATACAATAGCTATAAATATTTATAGGTATTATATATGCATATAATATGTTAGAATTAACATGAGTTCAAATTCTTATCTCCTCTTAACACATTTTATCTTTTTGTTTTAGAATGTTTTCAACATTAAATTTCTATATAAAATTATTTGATGCTGCTGCTATTTAACACAATATTTTCTAATATGAAAGTTAGCTAGAACATGGAATTCTAAGGTAAGTTTGACTGTTTTTATATCATTTTGTGTGTAGTCTAGTAAATAAATGTATTTAAAATATATTATACATGTTTTAGAAGATAACTGACTAAAAGATATTTAAACATTTTAACCTAATTGTATGCATGTGCATTAAGACAGAGAAGGCTGAAATATAGAATAAGTAAAATAGAAAATACTTGTGCGTAAAAAAGAAAACATAATGCAGCTTAAAAATCCTACAATTAGAAGAAAAGAAGCATAATTATTTCTTGAAATTAACAAAAGTTTCAGTTCAAAGTATGCTAAAAGTTTCTTTATTAATTTTGGTCTCTAACACAGATCAATTTTTGATTTGCATGAACAATTTGAATCATTTGCTTAAGGGACAGTTTGACTAATATTAAAAAAAAGTATCCTGAAAACTTAATTTAAAAAAATTCTGTGAGCTCTCTGAAGTCGTTAATGGGGCATGACCATACAAGGTTAGGAATCTGAATACACGTACCAGTCCTGTTCACATAACTTCCAACTCACTGATTGCTAATAGAGAGAAGAAAGTTTGGAAATTTTTAGAGTACTTTATAATGGAGCTTTTAAAGTAAAATCTCAGTATGATATGTCCAGAAATACTTTAAACTATAAGTAATGAATGAGTTCCCTTCACTGAACAATTTCTGTGGATGTAACAGGGTGCAGCCAAGAGGGTAGCCTCAAATAGGGATCTGTAATAAGATCCAGAAGAGCCTGGAGATAACTGGCTCCACACCACAGGGCCACACCTGCCTGGAATCTGGCAGCTGTAGCCAATTGTGAGAGTGTAACAGGGTGCAGCCAAGAGGGGAGCCTCAAATAGGGATCTGTAATAAGATCCAGAAGAGCCTGGAGATAATTGGCTCCACACCACAGGGCCACACCTACCCAGAATCTGGCAGCTGTAGCCAATTGTGAGAGGAGCCGGAAATGGGGCTGCAGAGGAAGATTGGCGCCGGGATTTAAACCGAGACGCAGCAGCCATTGGGGGGGGGGGGTCATGAGCAGCCCTGCAAGAGAGAACCCCACAGCTTTGGCAGAGTGAAGACTCCCTTGGCCCTGAGAGGAGAAGGAGAAGCACGCGGACTTGATGGAGTGTAGACTCCTGCAGCCCTGAGAAGAGAACAACGCAGCAGCCCTGAGGAGAGAACCATGTGGCCTGGCGGAGTGGGGCCCCCACAGCTCTAGAAGGGGGAACCACCACCTGGTTTTAGCAGAGATCCTGGTGACTCAGCCGAGGGTGCCGGGAACCCAGGGAGGTCTCCCAGTGGAGATGGAGCACTAACTGGGAAGAACCAGAGGACTGCCTAAGCCATGGACTTCTATTTCCTTCCCTGAGATACAGTACTCTGGACTGGGCAAAGGGGGAAGGAAGGAAGGAC